>NC_000077.6:57314120-57334120 GCF_000001635.26 Mus musculus
AGCTGCCTAGCTCTAGGAGAGTGCATCTGCTGTGGATAGAAAGAGAATGGGATGTTTCAGGGAACACTTGGAAGACCCCAAGCCCATCTCTTCCTTCCCCCATCAGAGCTGGAACCCTGTACTTAGCCATGTACTGAGACATTGCTATTTACTCAAGTGCACAAGGAAGTCCCTTTATGTATACAGTGGGTCAGAGGAGGAGTCAAAGTTCCAGTCTCCAAATAAAAGGCTTTTTATCTCTGCCCTAGGATAGCCCATTTCTATCCCAACAATTGTTGTCAAAGAAGGTCATTGATGGCAACAGACCAGAAAATCTCAAACCACCTTAGAAAGATCTAAATCTGATGCTATCCCAAAAGCTAATAATGATAAACTAGGGCTATAACACTAGCCTAACATACCTAAGGTCCTGGGTTCAATGCCCAGCACTACCAAAAGAGAGAGAGAGGGAGAGAAAGAGAGAAAAATATGCAGTTTCATCCATACATAAAGCTAATGCCACACATAAAGAAATTACAAACCTTGCCTAAATGTAAATTTACCTAAACTAAAACCACACCACTGCCATGCCAGGGCCTATGACACTTGTCCACCAAAAGGGATATATAGTTGGGAAGCAAACCATCAAGCTGTCTTCACACGTGCAGCCATCTCTCTAGGCCATAAGTAGATGAGCTGACTGGTGATACACACATATAATCCCAGAACTTCCAAAACTGAGGCAGAAAAATCAGAAGGTGGAGACAAGCCTAGGCTACACACTCAGTTCAAAGACAGCTTAGGCTATATCAAATTTGTTTGCCTGTCTCAAGCAAACAAATATAAATGAAGGGTAATCAGGTGTTAACTCACACCTTTAATTCCAGTGCTCAGGAGGCAGAAGCAGGCAGATCTCTATGAGTTTAAAGCTAGCCTGGTCTACACAGCATATTTCATAACAACCAGGACTGTACCGAGAGAAACCCTATCTGGAAAAACCAGATAGATAGATAGATAGATAGATAGATAGATAGATAGATAGATAGATAGATAGATAGATAGATAGATAGATAGATAGATAGACACATAGACACATAGACACATAGACAGATACACACATACATACATACATACATACATACATACATACATACATACATACATACATACATATATAGATAGATAGATACATAGATACATAGATACATAGGACAGATAGACAGACAGATAGATAATCATGGCCTGGGGTTCAATCTCTAATTCCAGTGAAGAAAGAAGAGTAAGGAGGAAAGCTCTCTAATCCAGAAACAACCATATGCCCAGTGACTGGACCCTCTTCTCTCTATAGTTACACAGAACACACTCTTCCCTCACTTCCACACAAAGATCTAACCCTACCTGTCTCACAGATATACCCTAAGTGGTGGCCAGGGAGTCAGATACAGTTACAGTACAAAGTTAATAGTAACAAAAGAGTGCACCCACCATTCCCTTATCCTTGAATACCTCTCCAGCCAAATCAAGCTTGGGGAGACTATGAAGAATAAGCTAGCCTAACTTATGGACAGTGTAAGCTGTACTTAAGCTTTTGAAAGATGAGTGAGCTTGCAAAGTTGGCAACCTCCTGCCTTCTTTCCCAGTTCGCCCTCATTGACTCTCTCTGAGCATCACTCTTATCTAGTCCCTGCTATCTGGTGATGCTCTAAGATGTCTCCCCAACACACCCAACCTCGGCCCTGTTCAGAAAGGAGAGTTTTATAGGAATTTCTCTTAAGTAGTTCTATAAACTACACACCTTCTGGACAACAAGCAGGGATATATGCTGAGCGTTCTGAGAGTCACGCAAGTGGAAATTCGCATGTTCTACCAGTTCCTGAACCACGTGTTGGACCCATTTTTCACAGTTCTCTTCTCAGGCCATTATCCCAAACAGGAAAAAGGTTGTTCCCTTGAATAATCATTTCCACTGCCTAGAGAGCCAGGCTAAGCATTGCCAAAAGTCACCTCTTTGCAAGAATCATCTGTCATAGACTCACAAAAAGCCTCTCCTGGGATTGCTGTAGATAATCCCATGGCTTTGCTGGCTGGGGCTCTCTCCAGGGTAGAGAGGCAAGCCAGCTGCAGTTCCCACGTTCAACCACCAAGGACCCTATACACTGCATCAAGTAGAAAGGGGGCAAAGGTTTGGAGATAAGAAATCCCTTTCCACATGCCCAGATCCTTTTGGGTGGATATCAGAACAGCAACTAGGACCAAGCACTCTATCATTCATTGCTCATCTGGACCCCCACCTGAAAAGCAACACACAGAAGGGTAAAGGTCACGCATCCTACCCCATGCCACCAATCAGCCATCAATGCCAAGTACCAGTGCAAGCTGAGAGATGCCTTTCACTTTGATTTAATGAAACATTCTCACATGAGAAAACGACAGAAAAGAAGGTGTTAGGAGCCGTCATAACAACTGGGGAGGAGCGTTCTTCCGAGACTTAAAAGGCATTCTTCGCCTTTGTCAAGCATTAGGTGGAATGGTGGCCTCACTTCCTCCAACACTACCTTCCACCGTGAACAGCAATTTGGGCTAGTGTTCTCACTACCTGAAATGGGGTTCTCCTTCGTTCCCCTCACTTTTAAAGCTCACAGGATGTGACAGGACTCTGGGACAGTCTCCCACACCAGTTCTATTCACTGGCTTCACAAGAAGGGTTCAACTCCCTCCTGCTGAACAGCAATACTCTTCCCTAGGCTTCTGGGAATTTCAGCACCCTTCTTTGCGGCTCAGCATCCCTGAAACCAGCAGAGTATCTTTTACTACAGGCAACTGAGATTTCTAAATTCAGCCACCCTGGTCTACCTATAGGCAATCTTAGCAAGCACTTCCAATAGAAAAAATAAATAAACGACACCGATTAAGCATAATTATTAGGATTAAATCGAGCCATTACTCTAGCGCAATGCCTTTCTGACACTATAAGCCCCCCTCCCAGGTTTTCCCCTTCAATTGGGACTGAGAGCAGTCATTAAAGGTTCGCATCCCTCTGCCTTTATTATGTGTTTGAGAGCTGTCTTATTAAATTGAAATCAAATGCACATCTAGGGGAAAGTTCACTTTAATACCAACTCCCAGCAAAACACTCAGAGACATGCACAATGATGGAGGCTGACGTGTTGCCAAGCAACAGAGGAGATGAGGCAGACACGGAGCTAAAGGGAAGGGTCTCCTGAAAGAATTAGTTAAGCTCAAGGGTTCAGATCTTACCAGATCTGGCCTGAATTTTTGTGGTATCTCCTGTCCCAGAGAAGACATTAAAGAAGGAAGTGGTGTAATTAAAAGTTCAACACAATCACAGAGGATTTAAATATACACAAACACACATGCATTCCCCTCTCCCCTGGGGAATGTTGCCAACATGCGGCCAATGAATACAAGCAATTTCCATCTATGAACGCTGAGGAGGGTGTGGGGTTGCGTGTATGTGTGTTAATTTGCTGCTGCCTCGATGGCCTCAAGCCTCTTGACTCACTTTCCTCTTTCCCCTCCCCTCCTTTCCCACCTCCTTCTCTTAGGACAAGACCAGTGCTCTGAGCCTGAGCAATGTGGCAGGCGTGTTCTACATCCTGATTGGAGGGCTGGGATTGGCCATGCTGGTTGCCTTAATCGAGTTCTGCTACAAATCCCGTAGCGAGTCGAAGCGGATGAAGGTGGCATCGTCTTCCCGGATCTTTTCCCTACCCTGTTCTCGCTGGCACAGCTGGGTTCCCTAAGAGGTTTTTTTGCTCCAAAGAAGTAGAAAGGGAGCAGTTAGGATCATTCAGGAAGTAGAGAGGCATGAGGAAGAAACTGCAAGGGACATCGGGATCTAAAAGAAAGGGAAGGGATGGCCGTGTCTGGCAAATACTGTGCCCAAAACAGCAAATGAGTCTTTCTGAAGGCAGGTCCGAGAGGTTCAGGGTTCAACCAGCGCAGTGAGAGTCTGATTTTTCTGAAGTTACATTCAATCGAGCAGCTGCCCAGATGAGGGAAGGCATGCCTACCCAGTTCTTGTGCCTATCTTGCTATGCTTGGTGAACTGGGTCCGTGTTTAGCTTCTGTATTATGGAGTGACCCTGGCAGAGAGCATCATTCACAGAGAAAGGTAACCAGATTAAGTTCAATAACCCCAAACCACATTGAACACAGCAGAAGGCAGCAGAAGCAGAGAAGAATTAGAGAGGGTTGAGAAGCTGCCAGGACAAATATGAAAACCTGTTAGGCAAGAGGCAAGCAGACTCATCTTAAGGAGTCCCAAAGAATACAACAGCAGCAATGGCTGGAATCAAAAGAAAGGAGATATGAATACAATGCACAAAACCCACTTTTCTAACAGGAGCACATGGACTATCCCAGTGAATAGGGAGCTCACCATCACTGGTGCTGTGTGAGAAAGGACAAGTGTTCCTTAGCAAAGATGTAGATGAGAGCATCGCAGGGAAGCTGGGCTGTCAGCATCCCAGCCCCTGGATTGCATCATTAGCCCTAGTGAGACTTGTATGGAAGTCAGTCATGTGAAAAGCGGCATAAGGAAGCAGAGAACTTAGGTCCCCTCTGTGACCTTCGTATCTTCAAATCTCAACAGGAAATGGATAAGGGAAAGTGCCCAGGGCTAAGGAAATGGCTCACATGGTAAAGTGCCTGCCACAAAGGCATGAGGACTTAAGTTTAGAGTCTCTGTGCCCACTTAAAAAAGAGGAAGAAAGCGGGGACCCCTGAAGTTCACTAGCCAACCAGCCTACCCACATCTATGAGCTATAGGTTCAGTGAGAGACTCTGTATGAAAAAAAGTAAGGTGAAGAACAGTTGAGGAAGACCCCCAATGTCAACCTCTGACCTAAATGCGCTCACGCACACACACATACATATACCACACACACATACATTCACATACATATACCACACACACACATGCACACATACAAACAATACACATACACACACATAAAGAAAGAAAAGACTGATTCAGATGGTAAAGACTATAGGAACATAGAAAAAGGTGGATTGGAGAGGGCTTATGGGAAACAGCAGAAATTAAGAACGTTATGTGGTCATTATGGGCTTCACACCAGTGAGTGTCTTGGCCTGGGCGCTCTCTTTGGCTTGACTAGATGAGTAAGATTTTGTTCCCTGGGGTTTGCTGTCCTATAATGTGTCCTAAAGGTTCACTTGTCAATATTCAATTTCTTCTGAGCAGGAACATAAGCAATCCTGCATCACTGGCATAGGTTCTGCCCAGCCTCTCCCTCACCTTGGCCTGTGTACATCCTGTGTATACCCTGGGTCAGTCCTGGGGAGGACATCTTTAGTCAGTCCCTTGCTTGGAAACTCAATGTTCAGTTCTGTATGAAATGGGTGAGGGGAGGAAAAAAAGGACTTTGCATCCATCCTAGTATTGAGACTTTCTGTCCTGGCACTCAGCATTCTCACGTCATGGTTCCAGCTGCCTCTCTGCTGGCAATCTGCTTCCCTCCTCCCACCATGTTCCAGCCCCAGTGTGTTCTGTGCAAGCTGATCCCTCACCCCTTCTTCTATCTCATGAGGTCCATTTTAAAAGCCGTTCTTCCACAATACGGTAAGAGGAACAATAAAAGTCTGGAAGTATGGTAAATTTGTCTAGAGGACCTCAGAACATCTTGCTCTCCTCTTGACCAGCTCTCCCACCTTCACATTCTGTTGGGGGGAAAAAAAACAAAAGCAGATCACAGCACAGTCATTGACTTTATACTTAAACCCTCCCTTGAACTTGGTGGGATATGGCCAGCACCCCTAAGCCAGCCCGAAGCAGAGCTTTCTTTGCCAATTCCATCCAGAACATAAATTTACAGATTGTCCTTCCTTACCATCCAAAGAGAGGAAAGGGCTGTTCAATCAGCAAAGTGGGTCCCAGGCCAGAAGCTAAGCTAGCTATGCTCTTTGGAACCCTCTACTCCTTTGCCAAGGACCAGAGACCCAGAGCTGGTGCTGGTCAGCTCTCGAAAGCTCCTCTCATGGCACCCCAGGACAGTATGTCCTGTGGATATCAAGGAGTGAAGAGCCTGGCAAGAGTCCATTCATTCTGTTTCTTAACTCTCTCACCTTAGACAGCTTTAATTACACTCTGGTCCTTTGATTTTTAGTATTTTAAAAATGATGACAGTGGTCGTATATACTTCATAAATTTGTAGTGAGGATATGAAATAATAGATTAAAGGATTGGCAGGAGACCCTCATCCCAGTATGCTCTCAATAAATAATAACAGCAGTGAGTGCTAGCATTCATGAAATTGGCCTTATTAGCAGACAGCTACAGCTTCCTTCAAGCTTCCTTTTATTAATATTTCCTTATTAACATGTGATTTTATTAATCACATTACCAGAATGTTTTGAGTCATGCAGACCACGAGTCCTTAAAGAACAGGCTATGGGTATAGGGCACGTATTTTTCGTCAAGTTAATATAGAATTGTCCACAGAAGAGAAGGTCTACTGGAGCAAGAGAGGAAGCGTGCAGAGAGTGGCATATGGTTAAGCAATGCAAACTGCCCAGTCTGGAGCCCTGTTCCCAAGGTGGTCTTGATCCCATCTATGTTTTCTTATCAACTATGGTGTGGTTTGGTTTCCACCAAGGAGAAAACTACCTGAACATACAACACCACCTCTAGGTTTATAGTGATTTCTACTAAACCAGGTATCTGAACAGAGGCTGGGATTCTCTTTGAACTGAGACAGTGTTGACCGGCCCCATGGAAGGGACATTGCTGTCTTAGATGACAAGGTTTCTTTGAAGAGGCTGTTGCATCATGGTACGATGACTGAGAGACATTCTCACAACTCCCTTTACAGTGTTGTTATTAAAGTTCTCAGAAGACACCAAGGACCCCCAGAAGCACTAACCTAAGACTGTCCAGCACAGTCCCCAGTAATCAGTTCCATCCACCATCATGACTTCTGCACAAAACAACAGCACTCCTAATAGAATTTTCCATCTTTCCACTTCAACGGAGATACTTTCTTTACTCATCTAGCTGGCCCTTCATTTCTGAAGCTCCATCAATTCCTCCCTTATCTAGAAGAGATAAGTGGAATGCACTCCAACCACTCCTCAGGCTTCGTAATGAGCTGCTTGATTCTCCCAAAAGCAATTATCTCTTTTTAGAAGCACAGCCTACGGCTCTACTCAGGGATGCAGACAGAGGTAACATGGGCCTTTGGAAAGACCTTCCATCCTATGTCTTTCCCTGACCACAGTGTTTACCCCTTGTTAAAGTCAGAAACCACTAAACCAGCTCAGGCTTAGCCCCCAAGTCTCAGCCATTCAAAGAGACCTTTCTCTAGTTACCATGTGAGGGGAGAGGAAGAAGAGGAAAACTAAGCACAAAAGGAGGGACAGAGGTGAAGGCAAGGAGAGAGGACAAATGGGGGGGGGAGGAGGCTGAGAACTTTCAAATCAAGGTGTTAGCTCCTCATTTTCATTAGCCAGTTAATATATTCTTGAGGATCTGCAGGCTAATAAGAAGTGAGGCTAGAAGAAGTAAAGGAGCTTGATCCCACAGGCCTCATAAGCCAGGAGCTAGAAGGACTGGGATTAGACAGTAAACAAAGTCTCCACAAAGCCCAGGCTCTTAGTGTTAGCAAAAATGCTTCTAAACTGCCCGATTTCTCTTTTTTCAGTGATTGATAATTTTTCTTTTGAGCACTTGCTTTAAGTCCCTCAAGTGCCAGTCATTGTGCTGGTCACAAAGATAAACAAAATGCATCTCCACACTCAGTCTGTGTCATTGAGGCAAGCACAGAATCTCAACTGAGTCTCCTTGAGACTCTTCACCCTTTGATGTGTTGGGAACAGAACATACGTGTCACTGGGGAAGCAGGACAATGCTCAGCAGAGGAGATGCAACTAGGAACAACCCAGACACAGTGGTATTTAGCTAGGTTGAAGCAAGGAACGAACTAGCCAAAACCAGAGAGTTGCCAGCAAAGGATGCCCAGAGTCAGAGACTCAAACACTAGAACTCTTGCCTAGAAGTGTCCAGAAATCAGTAAGGCTTGGACATAGAAATACTGGATGGGCAGTATAGGAGCTGAGGACTCAAACAAAGACTTCAGGTAGCCCACAGCATCGTAATATAACTTAAGCTGTCATGAAGCAAAACATCACCTAGGGCACATTTTTAATTGAGTAGAGCTCTAGAACATCTGCACTTCACCTCTTCCAGGGAAAACAGAATAGCATCTTTGTCCTTGTTGATATTAACTAAAATAGAGATCTTGATTGTTTTTGACCTTGCTCCCAGGGGAAATTAATCCCCAGCCCCCCCTCAACTCCCCGGAGAGCAGCTGACCTTTCAAACTTGTATGTGAAAAAGCCAACACATGGTATGCTGAAGCCACATCAGATTCGAGTCTGTACACTTGCCTAGACTTAATGAGCAGCAAATGGCTTAACACTGAGGAAGCATCCTCTATGGTTGGTGCACAGCCACTTCTTTGCACACACAATGAATGGGGTCATTAGTGAAACCTGAGCTTTCATTAGGATATTCTCTGACATCCAGAAGCTGGGCAGAGCTCTCCTAGCAAACCAAATGACCGGGAAACAGAACATGGTCACCATTGCAGAACTGGGTATCAGAAGAATACACTAGGGGACTTTGCAACTAGACCTCTCACTCATTCTTCTTCCCCCGATCCTGTTTCAGAAAATCTCTAAGGACGTGTTTAAAAACGACTGCTATAGTTGGGAGGGAACAACAGAGAGCCGCCTCTTAAAGGCAAGGGCAGGCATTATATTAGTGGTTTTCAGTTAGCTTTAGGAGGGTACAAGAACAATATTTAATAGGTCATCTACTCTGTCACTGCCTCAGATAACTGTTGTCTTAAACAAGTCAATCATGTGTACATGTCAGGCTCTGTTTAAAATGATCGAGGACAGTAGATAAGCTCAACTTTGATTCCAGTTTAGAATCACCCCAGAAGCTTTGAAAGTTAGATTCCCAGTCTATTCACTCAGTATTAGTTTAGTAGAACTCAGACATCAATGGTTTTATTTTTCCCAAAGAACAGTGCATTTGAGAACTAGTGGTCTACTGCCTGTTTAACTTGCTTTCCATCCCAGCATTCTGGATCTTGTCCTCTCTTCTCCAAGATCCCATAAGTGTATCAGGAAGGAAGCTAGTAAGAGGCCAGCGCCCACCTGTGGTAGGGTGTGCTCTGAGCAGCCCTCAGCTTCCTGAGAAAATGGATCTGGTATTTTAATGTAGAAAGGTCTCAGTTACATGACAAATTTGTCTCAGCTTTTGGTAGCCTCTGGTATTAACTGTACCATTAACCTTGTCTTTAAGATAAATTCATGATGTTTTGCCAACTTTAGTGAGGTATTACAGAAATGTTTGAGACTTTTGGGGACTATAGCCCAAGGTAATCTGTGTGAGCTTCAATTGTTGTTGTTGTTGTTGCTGTTGTTGCTGTTGTTGCTGTTGTTGCTGTCGTTGAAGTAAAAGGAACATGGGCTATGGAGGTATCTCAATTGATAAAGTGTCTAATGCACAGGATGGGGAGCTAATTCCATCCCCAGCACACCTGAGAGAAAGCTGGGTGTGGTGGTACATCCTTTTAATCTCAGTCTTGAGGAAACAGAGATACGTAGATCCCTAGGGCTGAGAGATCACCCAGCCTAGGTGCATCAGTGAACTCCATGTTCTGGTGAGAAACCTTGTCTCAAAAGCAAGATGACAGGAGACTGACCTGTGGCCTCTATGCTCACTCTCATGGCTGCTCACACACACACACACACACACACACACACACACACACACACACACACACACACACACACACACTTTTTTTTCAAGGAACATAGTAGACCAAAGTCTTGAAGGCTAGACATTCCAGGCTACACTCTAGAAAGTCCTATATTTTTCCACTGACACAATTAAAATATTATTCTCTTTTCAACCTTTTTTTTTTGGGGTTGGAATCAGTAATCATTAATTCTTCCTGTTCTAAGCTCAGCCTTCCCCTGAGTAGCACTGTGGTTCTATTTATTTGGCCTTTGACTCAAAAGAATGCAATCCAAATCACACTTCCTCTTTGGTGGAGGAATGCCAGGGAAGGATGTAAATAAATTAAGTTCCAGGTTTGAGGAAGAGACAGAACCAGCGTGGGCAGAGCATCATATGGGGGGAAATCTGTCTGAATCATGGATTTTATTTTTTTGAATATCTTGTATTTATTCTTTGATAATTTTATACATGCATACAATGTGTCTTGATCACAACCACCTCCAGCTCCCCGCTCCCTCTCCTCTGGATACCAACCAACACGTCTCCTGCCCACATTCAGGTTCTCTCCGCTTTTTTGATGTTTTTGTTGTTATTTTGGGAACCCACCGAATTAGTGCTACTTGGTGGAATGCTGCCTGATCTTGTTGATTTGATGTGATTCAGGTCCTTGTTCAGGTAACCACAGGTGCAATGGGTTCACTAGTGCAATGGCCAAGTCCAGAAGACAACAAGCATCTCAGAGCATCCTCCCATCCCCTAGCTCTGACATTCCTTCCCCTCCCTCTTCTGTGATGTACATTGATCCTTTAGGAAGACACGTTGATATAGACACCCCCATTTACAGATGAGCATTCCCAGTCACTGAGTCTCAGCACTTTGATCAATTATGAGTGTCTAATTTAACTAACTACTGCAAAGAGATCATCTGGGTGAAGTTAAACACAGCACTAATCAATGGGTATAAACACAATCATTGAAAAGGTAATTTTATGACATGTCCATTTAGCAAAACAACAGTAGGTTTCTCCCATAGGATCTAGAGTCATAGCCTTCTGCACAGATTTACAGTGCAGAAGTTATTAGGCAGGGGTTAAACCTTGTGAAGCTCGCAGGCAGGGCACAGACCAAATCAGGAAGTGGTTTGTTAGCCTCATACCCATCATGCCACTACTGCACCAGGAGATATGTCTTGCCTGGCAAGCCAGTATTGTAGCATTCAGAGTTTACCACTGATGACATTCACCCAGTAGTCTAATGTGGCACTTTCTGGCACTAGGAATGCTAGCCAGCAGGAAATTAGTATGACACTTCTAGTTTGATGTCCTGCAGAAATGACACTCAAAAGCCTTATTGCTGGTAGTCCTTTCGAGTCTCATTCTGCCCAAGAACTCAAAGGGAGGTGCTGCCTGACACTGAGATTTTCATATAACGACTCTTGTCTTATAGGGGAAGGCTTTTTCAACTCATGATGGGTATCCATGTTCAAACACTTTTAAAGTTATTTTTAAGTTATTTAAGTTTTTTTAAGCTTTTCTTTTTAATTTTTAATTATTTTTTAGTGTATTTTTTAGGTATTTTTAATTGTGTGTAAGTGTTGTAGTGGCATGTGCATGTGAGTGCTGGTACTCATGGAGGCCACAGATATTAGATGCCTTGAGCTGGAGTTACAAGCAGTTGTAAGCCATCAGACATGGATGCTGGGAATCAAACTTAGGTTCTCTAAAATTGAAACATGGACTCATCTGCCTCCCGAGTCTCTAACTATATTTTTTAATTAGCCTCTAAAATAATGGATTTCCATACAACTTTAGTTTTGGTCAACCCACCTCCTCTGCCCCTGTCCACCAGATGAATCATGGATTTTTTTTGGGGGGTGGGGGGAGAAGAAGACTCTTTTTAAGAATGTTCAGTAAGAATGGGTAGCAAGAAAAAAATCCATCAGACTGTCATAATAGTCTAGCTACAGGAGACAGAGTGATTTCACAACAACAAAGCCAGGGTGTTTGGAAAGGGTGTTTTTAATAAATTCAAGAATATCTTATATAAACTATCTGTGTAGTGGCCAGTGAGGATAGCTATGGATTTCGAAGGTATGGTCTGGGGCTCCCCCAGGATATGAGCTTTCTTTAAAGTGACAAACCTTATGTATAAGAGGATGTGTAATGTGCACACACACACTGAGAGGAGCCAGCCTTTGCTGTCAGCTGAGGTGATGCAGAACTTCAGGGGCAAAACTAAGCAGAATTCATGCTGACAAATGTGGGAGGTCGGTCTTAGCAAAGGAAGTCTCTCAACCCACAGATAACCTTCTCATTATGTTGATTCCTACCAAGAAACTAAACCTCATGCCCAAAATTCTGAGAACTCAGAAGTAGAGAGGGAGGGCTAAGGGTAGCGTCTTCATACCACAGAGTTCCTCCCATGGAATTTTGCAGAGAACAATGTTTTTCTTGACTAAAAGACAGAATCCAGGACCTGAATTTCTTGAATATTTCTTGAATATTTTACCTAACACCTCAGTTGCTGAGGTGAACTGTGAGTCCATCTCAGATCTAGAATTTCAACACCCTAGAACAGCATTGAATTGATGTATCAGTCTAGACCAGCGTGTTGTACATGCTGGCAGGAAGCAGGTGGTGCGCAGATGAAGGCTTTTGGACATGTGGCCACACTCTCTTCAGCACATGACCCTCTCTGGTTACATTTTGTGAATTATCTTATTCAAATGACTCCTAAGTACCCTTAACATGTGGGGCTAGAAGTGGGGGTTTGAGTTTTTTTTTTTTTTTAGAAGAACATCATTTGGACCCAACAATAGCACACTATCAGTTTCCCTTAATATTTCAAAGTCCTCTCTGTGAAGTACTGCCATTTGGTAGATAGAAGTGGCAGAGGAGGAGGAGGAAGAGGAAGATGGAGGGGAGAATGAGGAAGAGTAAGGGAGAAGGAGGATGAATGTAGCTGCCTGGACAGACACATATGTCATAGACATAGAGGTTTAAACATTCTAAAAATACCAAAGACAGGACTGTGATCGCAGAATTTAGTTTAGGTAACAGTATGTAGATTTCCTAAGCTCCACTCCAGTAGCACCAAGGAAATGGCCTACCAGCAGTAACCACTGAATGAGATAACACGGGGCTTGGTTCCTAACACATTAAAGCCTAGGCCCCCACCAAGGATAAAGAAAGGTGGTGTGTACAACGTGGTTGAAAAGAACTATGTGTCAAAGAAAGCAAAGATGCATCCCCCAACTCCATTGTCTGTGTAATGCACACTTACTATCAGCACAGACAACCTACAGGTATAGACTGACACATCAGATGGGTGCTACTAACCCTCTGGTTTCTAGAGTATTGAACTCTAGATCAGAAAGGGACTTATTACGCCAGAAACAAATAAGAATTACTGAGAACTGCCCACACTACCGTTTCTTGAGCTCAGGAATTGGGAGGACGGTTGGGCAAAAGTTTCAATCCCTGCTTGACTCATTCCCCTTTGGCAATCATTACCAAGGACCTGGGGAAGAACCCCCTGTCCTCCTGAAAAGGGTTTCTGTTTGATTCCACAGCAATCCATCAATGAAGCCATACGGACATCGACCCTCCCCAGGAACAGCGGGGCAGGAGCCAGCGGAGGAAGTGGCAGTGGAGAGAATGGCAGAGTGGTCAGCCAGGACTTCCCCAAGTCCATGCAATCCATTCCCTGCATGAGCCACAGTTCAGGGATGCCCTTGGGAGCCACAGGATTGTAACTGGAGCAGACAGGAAACCCTTGGGGAGCAGGCTCAGGCTTCCCCAGCCCCATCCCAAGCCCTTCAGTGCCAAAAACAAAGAAATGAAACACCGCCTCCAACCACCACAACCATATGGAGGGCAATTCAGCCAATGTCCCTGAAGAATTAAAAAAAAAAAAATTCCACTAGACCACCATCCCTTTTGTTTTGGGATTTTTTTTCAACCTTTTCCATTTGCTGAGTGAAGATGGTCACTAACTCTATGCTGCAATAACGGGAGAGATCCTGTCCAAGGAAGTCTAACGTCTATAAAAATGGAGTCACTGGGATATCAATGAAGAAATCAAACTGTTTAATTTTAATTCAGTTGTTAATGTGTCTTAGTGTGTGCATTATTTTCTTACTATTAACCCATGGTTTGCAGGCTCTGTTCAACCCTTTTCCTTCTTCCTATCCCCAGCCCCCACCCCCACCCCACCCCTTCCCATCACTTTTCAGTTTCAGATTGAAGACTCACGATTGGTTCCACCTTACAAGCAAGGAAAGGAATATTGACCTTCAAACTCATTCAGTGTTGGAGCTCTCTATGAGGCCTTCTATCCTTTGGCCCATGCCTTGGATGGAGACAGACACTACTGGAGAAGGGGGCTGCCTTCCCCAGAAAGAATACTACCTAAATGCTGGTTCATCAGAGAGTAACTGTGAAGAGCATCTCAGATAAGGGTTCTTAAAAGGGGGGATGGGCAGAGTACAGTAGAGGAGGACTTGTTAGGTTCATTGTTCCCCGGAAGAAGCTTCCTGCAATGCCCAGGAGCATCCCACAGGCAATAGAGTACCAATATGGTAGACCTCTTTCACAGTCAATCTCAGCCCTGGAAATTATGTTCTACTATGCTCAGGCCCAAAGGCAATGTGGGGGCCAAAGGGCAACTGGCCTTCTGACCCACTAGAGCCTTGCAAAGAGTTGGCAGTCAGGGGGGTGTCATACATGATTCTTGCCTTTTCCTTTGCTTGATGTCTATACTGGATCCCCATGGTGGAGTAGGACTCTCTGTGGAGCCTCTGGCATAAGAGGAAATGTTGCCCGAGCTAAGAGCAAAAGGAAGGTGATAGGGAATTATGGAAGTCCATCCAAGCCCCTGACACAGAGCCTTCTGTGCTGTTTCCTGTCCTAGGTTTGAGAGACCAAATATGAACTTGTGAGTTGTGTCAATGCAGAGAACCGGGGTTTTGTGTTAATAGAGTATTGTTTTAGCATGTGATCAGATCTTAAGAAAGAAAGAAAGAAAGACAGCAAAGCCTGAATTCTTTTTGAGAGATGGAGATGAGGTACATCAGGGGACCTTAAGATGCCTGAGCCCATCTTTTAACTCTAACACAGGGATACTAACCTTTTTCCCTGGCTAAGACAGACTGAGGGCATTGCATTACAATGGCCAGAAACTACACCCATGAGTGCAACGACCAAGGTGAAGGACAGCCAGACAGGAAAGGTGACAAAAGCCACCCTGAGTGATACTAGGCTGCCTGAACCTTTGGGTGGGAGTGGAAGTCCCTAGCACACAGCTTTGTGGAGACCTCCACTCTCACTCTTGGTGCAACTGACTTCCACTTCTTATGCAGCCACTCCCAGGTGCATGCTTCAGTGAGTGCCACATGCCACTAGCTTTTACCAATAACCATATTCTGGCTTATTCTCCTACCCTCTGCTTCCATTCAATCTTCCCCACTAGGGGTTATCATTGGCAATGGACGAGCTGAAGATTTTGGAGCCTATCCATGGTTCAGGGCAGTAGAACTGGCTTCCTCTATGGATGCTTCCAGCGGACAACCACCATCTCTGTGTCTCTCTCATTCTCTCTTCACCTGCCATAGCAAAGAAACATCCCAGAATCGACCCTTCTCCCATTGATCCATGTCTCCCGTGTCACCATGGGCATGGCATGTGAAGCAATGTCCTGCAGATGGATTACCACCTTTTATTTCTGCCAGCTAACATCCTCCCAGCCTCCTGCCTACTACTGTAGACTCCGGTGTGACCCACCACTGGGGAGTTCACACCTAGAAAGAGATGGAACTAAACTCTACTATCAGCTGCTTCAAAAACCTTTTGTCTACGGCCTGGGAAGATGTTCTCCAGCCCCTGAGCCTATTGGTTGGATAGAGAGAGACTGTGGTGGAAATGAGGGTCTTGCTGGGAGGGGTCCATGACTCCGGGGAAGACGCTTCTCAACGAGGGATGTGTGGAAAGAAAACAGAAGTGAGAAAGAAGTTACCTTGTATTATGTATTTTTACTACACTTTTCTTAAAAATGGAGCAGTGGGAAAACTCTGAAAGAGATTGACATTTTTCTCAACAGGAATCCATACTTAACAGTTCTGGCTTTCATTAAATTTTGCTCTTTGGTACCTGGGCCTTTTATTTAACATATATATTTATTTTAACTCTCTTGGAAGATGTGTGAGGGAAAAAAATAACTCTCATTTGATCAGACACTAAATATTTGGGGTAGGGATTTCTGTCTTATTTTCAAATAGCCAGGGTTTTTCTTCATTTTTTTGGTATTTGCATAAAGTGAACAATATCACAAGAATTAAATCACTGTGGACCCATTACCTACCTTTCCTTATTGTCCGTTCCATGTTGTGCCATTTCTGAAGCTAGGGTTCCAAGCACTGATGTTTTCTTACCTTCTAAGACTAGCAAGTTTTTAACTCCACCCCTCTCCCCTATGCTGGACCTGGGACGTGGGACCTGGGACCTGAGGCCTTGTGCATGCTAGTCAAGCACATGGCTACTGTGCCCAACTCATGGACTCCTCAGAACCATTTCAGAACATTGTGAATGATTCATTAAGATAGGATTTCATTTTTCACATTTATTTATTCATGCACATGCATGTGCATGTGTCGGAGTATGTGTGGAGATCAAAGGGCAATCTGCAGGAGTTGGTTCTCTCCTTCTACCACATAATCCCTGAGGATGGAACTCAGGTCATCAGGCCGCGTCATCTCTCCAACCTCAGGATTTTCCAAAACAACAAAAGACAAAGAGTGGTGTTTGGCATTTGCCACACACACTGCCAGAGAGCTAGGTTTGACTTGCAAGCATCACAGTTCCTCTAGAGAACTAGATGGCTCATAGGGAATAGCTCTCAGACACCCCCAAGTAGGAATGCAGGTCTATTGTGATGTGTACAAAGTCAGATCAAGAATCAAGTGAAAACCAGGCTTCTGGCAGATGATCTCTGTTGTCTAAACCCAGGGCCCCCTTGTCTGAGCCTGAGAACTTTTCTTCCCCTCAAATAAGAAAGGTTTTCTAACAGGATCTGACTGTATTAACACTTAGAGACTGATGATTAAGAACAACATCAAGAGCCCAGTGGTGAAGTCTTACCTAGCTTGCTTGAGGCTCTGGGTTCAATATCCATTATTACCTCCCACCCAAAAAGGGATAGAGGGAAGAAAGGAAAGTGAGAGGGATGGAGGGAGAGAGGGAGGAAGAGAGGGAGGGATGGAGTAAAAGCAGCATCAAGTATTTATCTTCCTAAAAAAAATTGCATGTTTTCTGAAACCTTGCACAATATTCTGAAAGAATAAGAGCCTAAAATCTAAGCTAATTGTAGAAGGGGCTTAGCAGCAGACACTCTAGAAGCAGGAAGATGGCAGAGGAACTAGCAGGTTTGTGTGACACTCCAGTGTTTACCCTGCCTGCAGTTACCTATAGGACCTAGGGAGGCCCTGGATGCAGAAGCATCAGGCAGCAGACAGAAAGAACCCATCACCTTACTGGCAAACACACTGGGTGATGTCAAGCCGGCTAGAAGAGCGCAGGTCCCACTGTATTGAGCACTGACTGTGTTAAGCATCTTTTCCACCTTCTGTTTCATGAGGGTAAGGAATCTGAGACTTCAAGGGCCTCCAGTAGATTGTTCACAGACTCCTGGCAGAGTCATGTTTTGAACTAAGTCTGCCTGAACTCAAAGACTTTATATCCCTATGGACCCATTTCATCACCAGCCAGATCATGATGGTTAATGGTCAGGAAAATATCAAGAAAGCACTGTGGACCTGCGTGTTGTGTCAAAGTAATAAAAATAGAATGAGTAAAATTATGTCTGCCATTCCCCTGGGAAAGGCAGCCATGCCTTGGAGCAAGGAGAAATCACTTATCTAGTCAGAACTACAGAAAGGAGAGTGAGGAAAAAGCTACACACACACACACACACACACACACACACACACACACACACACACCAGCCTCCATGCTGGCGGTTGGGGGTGGGGACTGGGATCTGTGACATTGCCCATACTAAACAAACACTCTACCGCTGAACTATGCCCTCATCTAAAGATTCTCACTTTTAGCACCATTAAAACAAACCTAGGTAGAGAGCAGAAAGAAGATTATAGAGGAGACCAAAGGCCAGCTCCATTGAAGATCTATTGATTCAGCTGGTTATTGGATCCTCGGCACCATGTATCTGAGAGAAGGGAGCAATGGCCACCATTCTGTGAGCCACAGGGCAGTGGATTTATGTTCCACCAATGTTAAAAGGAACCCATTAAGTATAAGACGTTGCTCACAGCATTAAGGTAGATACCCACCAAAAAGGTACTATAGGCATGAAGGTTGAAATATATACCCTGATATTCCCGCTTTCCAGATTCCTCAAATTCATAGGCCACTTACATTGTTGTCCTTTGGGTGCCAAGTAGAAGACAGCAGGCATTAAAGGGCCAAGGCCAGCCTGTACTTTTCCCTGGAGCTTCACACACATCCCAAGTCACCGTTCTAAAGGATGCTAAGGTATGATCAGCAAGGCTGTGCAGAACTGGACTCAAATATCTTACAATAAGACAGTATCAAAGCCTATCTTAAATAAAAGGTAAAATAGGTTTTTACTTTACTAAGAACTAATGTTCTATGAAAGATTTTTTTATGGGTGCCATTCCTATGTTATTTTAGAGATAAGAAAGGTGAAGATCTCTGGATATTATTGATGGAAATTTTAGTTTTCATTAGTTGGTTGGTTGGTTGGTTGGTTGGTTGGTTGGTTGGTTGGTTGGTTGGTTGGTTGGTTGGTTGGTTGATTGGTTGATTGGTTAGTTGATGGACACAGCTTTGAGGCAAGGTCTCATGTAGCTCAGGCTGGCCTCAAGCTCACTTTGTAGCTGACCTTGAACTCCTTATCTTCCTGCCTCCTCTACTCAAATACTGAGAGAAACTTGAGGAACTTCTTGCCCAGCAGGGTTTCATGGTTAGAAAAACAATACGCAAAAGGACGGCAACTTAGAGTTTGCCATGCCTGACTTGTTCTCCCAGATCTGCCTCCTAGATCTGCCTTATTCTGCTCATCAAAGAAATGGGATGCCCTGCTACAGAAGTGTAGCTTCTCCATCAGTCACAACTATTCTAGATGGTTCTCTGATGGAGCACAGGCCAAGCACAGGTTACTGTTACTGCTTACTTTACAGGTAGGAGTTGTTTGGATTTGCACTGCAATGTGGTTATAGAGTTCAGCCAGGGTAGAAATTCCCATGCCCCATCCTAAATTATCAAGCAAAATGTTCCTGAAAACAACTGAACACCAAGGAGCTCTAGAGTACCAGTATTTGTCCATGGCCATACCCAAAGCCATGGAACAGGGCTTCTTGTGAAATCCAGGGACAAAGATGGATAGCTGGTTAGTACCAGACCTCTGAGTGATATCTTGTGATGTTTTGTTTAGTCTCCAAAGAGTAAGCACTTGACCTGGATAAGAAATACCAGAAAATCAAATCTCCATGGTTCAGAGCTGGGAATGGAGCCCAGAGATAAAAGAGAACTCTCTTAGCATCTAACATCTGTAGGCCCACTGTGTGCCCGGTGATAGAAACACACATGAAAAGACACACACATGCACACACACACAGGGCTGCGATGCCCTTCAGTTACCTAGAGTTCGCAAAGCCCCACATTTGCACCTGAGCACCACATGAGTGGGGTGTAGTGGTACATGCCTATAATCCGAGCACTTAGAAGGCAGAGTAGAAGAACCAAAAATACAACTTCAGCCGCATAGTAAGTTCATAAAGCCGGCTTGGGCTTTATGAGACCCAAAAAAGTAAAATAAAATAAAATAAAATAAAATAAAATAAAATAAAATAAAATAAAATAAAATAAAATAAAATAAAATAAAATAAAATAAAACCACCTTCAGTGATTTAAGCTACAAAAGGCCATTGTGCTGGCCCTGGTATAGGAAAAAAAAGATATAACTTGAGCTCTAAATGTCCCTATACTCTTTGGGTATGTTTGTAGCAATGTAACATTCTGCTTGGGAAAACGAGACCCTGAGCTGCACAGATAAGATTATCATAGCAGAGATAAGTCCCTGAGAAAAGTCAGGAGAGCAACCTCAGTCAAGTGAATCAGCCTTCAATTCAATGATACAAACTGGAAAGCTACTACTTGGCTGTTTCTGTCACAGACTCTGAATCCCACACCTG
>NC_000077.6:57639120-57884120 GCF_000001635.26 Mus musculus
GTACCAAAGTTAAATCAAGATCAGGTTAATGATCTAAACAGTCCTATATCCCCTAAAGAAATAGAAGCAGTCATTAATAGTCTCCCAACCAAAAAAAAAAAAAAGCCCAGGACCAGATGGGTTTAGTGCAGAGTTTTATCAGACCTTCAAAGAAGATCTAATCCCAGTTCTTCACAAACTATTCCACAAAATAGAAACAGAAGGTACTCTACCCAACTCATTCTATGAAGCCACAATTACTCTGATGCCTAAACCACAAAAAGACCCAACAAAGATAGAGAACTTCAGACCAATTTCCCTTATGAATATCGATGCAAAAATCCTCAATAAAGTTCTCGCTAACCGAATCCAAGAACACATCAAAACAATCATCCATCCTGACCAAGTAGGTTTCATCCCAGGGATGCAGGGATGATTCAATATACGGAAATCCATCAACGTAATCCAGTATATAAACAAACTCAAAGACAAAAAGCACATGATCATCTCGTTAGATGCTGAGAAATCATTTGACAAAATCCAACACCCATTCATGATAAAAGTCTTGGAAAGATCAGGAATTCAAGGCCCATACCTAACCATGATAAAAGCAATCTACAGCAAACCAGTAGCCAACATCAAAGTAAATGGTGAGAAGCTGGAAGCAATCCCACTAAAATCAGGGACTAAACAAGGCTGTCCACTCTCTCCCTACCTATTCAACATTGTACTTGAAGTCCTAGCCAGAGCAATTAGACAACAAAAGGAGATCAAGGGGATACAAATTGGAAAGGAAAAGTCAAAATATCACTTTTTGCAGATGATATGATAGTATATATAAGTGACCCTAAAAATTCCACCAGAGAACTCCTAAGCCTGATAAACAGCTTGGGTGAAGTAGCTGGATATAAAATTAACTCAAACAAGTCAATGGCCTTTCTCTACACAAAGAATAAACAGGCTGAAAGAGAAATTAGGGAAACTACACCCTTCTCAATAGTCACAAATAAAATAAAATACCTTGGTGTGACTCTAACTAAGGAAGTGAAAGATCTGTATGATAAGAACTTCAAGTCTCTAAAGAAAGAAATTAAAGAAGATCTCAGAAGATGGAAAGATCTCCCATGCTCATGGATTGGCAGGATCAACATTGTAAAAATGGCTATCTTGCCAAAAGCAATCTACAGATTCAATGCAATCCCCATCAAAATTCCAACTCAATTCTTCAACGAATTAGAAAGGGCAATCGGCAGATTCATCTGGAATAACAAAAAACCGAGGATGGCAAAAACTCTTCTCAAAGATAAAAGAACCTCTGGTGGAATCACCATGCCCGACCTAAAGATGTACTACAGAGCAATTGTGATAAAAACTGCATGGTACTGGTATAGCGACAGACAAGTAGACCAATGGAACAGAATTGAAGACCCAGAGATGAACCCACACACCTATGGTCACTTGATCTTTGACAAGGGAGCTAAAACCATCCAGTGGAAAAAATGACAGCATTTTCAACAAATGGTGCTGGCACAACTGGCTGTTATCATGTAGAAGATTTCGAATTGATCCAGTACTATCTCCTTGTACTAAGGTCAAATCTAAGTGGATTAAGGATCTACACATAAAACCAGAGACACTGAAACTTAAAGAGGAGAAAGTAGGGAAAAGCCTCGAAGATATGGGTACAGGGGAAAAATTCCTGAATAGAATAGCAATGGCTTGTGCTATAAGATCAAGAATCGATAAATGGGACCTCATAAAATTGCAAAGCTTCTGCAAGACAAAAGACACCGTCAATAAGACAAAAAGACCACCAACAGATTGGGAAAGGATCTTTACCTATCCCAAGTCGGACAGGGGACTAATATCCAATATATATAAAGAACTCAAGAAGGTAGACTCCATAAAATCAAATAACCCCATTAAAAATGGGGCTCAGAACTGAACAAAGATTTCTCACCCGAGGAATACCGAATGGCAGAGACGCACCTGAAAAAATGTTCAGCATCCTTAATCATCAGGGAAATGCAAATCAAAACAACCCTGAGATTCCACCTCACACCAGTCAGAATGGCTAAGATCAAAAATTCAGGTGACAGCAGATATTGGCAAGGATGTGGAGAAAGAAGAACACTCCTCCATTGTTGGTGGGATTGCAAGCTTGTACAACCACTCTGGAAATCAGTCTGGCGGTTCCTCAGAAAATTGGACATAGTACTACCAGAGGATCCCGCAATACCTCTCCTGGGCATATATCCAGAAGATGCCCCAACTGGTAAGAAGGACACATGCTCCACTATGTTCATAGCAGCCTTACTTATAATAGCCAGAAGCTGGAAAAAACCCAGATGCCCCTCAACAGAGGAATGGATACAGAAAATGTGGTACATTTACACAATGGAGTACTACTCAGCTATTAAAAAGAATGAATTTATGAAATTCCTAGGCAAATGGATGGACCAGGAGGGCATCATCCTGAGTGAGATAACCCAATCACAAAGGAACTCACACAATATGTACTCACTGATAAGTGGATATTAGCCCAGAAACTTAGGATACCCAAGATATAAGATACAATTTCCTAAACGCATGAAACTCAAGAAGAACGAAGACCAAAGTGTGGACACTTTGCCCCTTCTTAGAATTGGGAACAAAACAGCCATGGAAGGAGTTACAGAGACAAAGTTTGTAGCTGTGACGAAAGGATGGACCATCTAGAGACTGCCATACCCGGAGATCCATCCCATAATCAGCTTCCAAACGCTGACACCATTGCACACACTAGCAAGATTTTGCTTAAAGGACCCAGATAGAGCTCTCTCTTGTGGGACTATGCTGGGGCCTGGCAAACACAGAAGTGGATGCTCACAGTCAGCTATTGGATGGATTACAGGGCCCCCAATGGAGGAGCTAGAGAAGGTACCCAAGGAGCTAAAGGGATCTGCAACCCTATAGGTGGAACAACATTATGAACTAACCAGTACCCCGGAGCTCTTGTCTCTAGCTGCATATGTGTCAAAAGAGAGCCTAGTCGGCCATCACTGGAAAGAGAGGCCCATTGGACTTGCAAACTTTATATGCCCCAGTACAGGGGAATTCCAGGGCCAAAAAGTGGGAGTGGGTGGGTAGGGGAGTAGGGGGGGAGGGTATGGGGGACTTTTGGGATAGCATTGAAAATGTAAATGAGGAAAATACCTAATAAAAATATTAAAAAAATAACCAAGACAATCTCCCACCAATGTGCCAACCCCAAATGCTTTGAGCTAAGAAGTCTCTTGGGTTATTGGTGTGTGTGCACGCACATGCATGTGGAGGTCTGGGGACAAGTTTGATGTTTCATTACACAGACACCTTCCCCCTTCTTTCTTTGCTTTAGCTGACCAGAGAGTTTCTAAGGCTCCTCCTCTGTCCATCCCCCCTCACCACCACTGGGGATTACAGGCATGCACTTCTGTAATCCTAGTTTTTTAATCAGTTCTGTGGCTTGGTCCTCAGGTCCTCAGGCTTGTGAGCCGAGTGCTTTGTTGACTGAGCCATCTCCGCAGTCCTCTCATGAGTTATTCTAAGGTAAGGGAAGCCACAGTGTTTACAACAGTGTCATGATAGATACTGCTACCTTCACCATGCTCAAGGGTGGAGAAGCAGTGCCATGTAACTACACCAACGCTGCAAACTCATGACAGCACCGGACACAGACAGGACCCAGCATTACTCATAACTGGGGATTGATGGGGATAGCCCAAATGTCCATCAACAGCTAACTGGATAAACAAACATAGGGTATGCATGTGTGACTTCTCCTGGGGAGATGTGAGTAAATGTCTGTCACAGATAGGACACTGACCACATACCAAAGAAATGATGTCATCTAAGTCTACTTCAGGAAGGCCAGCTGACTGGTTATTTGGGCTATTTTCAGGGGCATCACAAAAAAAGCCCATACCAGTATGGATGATAGCTCATGCACCCTGGAGCTCCCTGGACACCCTGAAGAAAGACAGCATGGCTGATCCTGAGGGTCTGTTCTTCTCAGGATTGTTTCAGTTTACATAACTTTGGGGAAGAAAGTTGACTTAAAAAAAAAGATTTATTTATTTATTTATTATATGTAAGTACACCATAGCTATCTTCAGACACACCAGGAGGGGGCGTCAGGTCTCAATATGGATAGTTGTGAGCCACCATGTGGTTGCTGGGATTTGAACTCAGGACCTTCAGAAGAGCAGTCAGTGCTCTTAACCACTGAGCCATCTCTCCAGCCCATCTTTTAACTTTTTAAGTTTCTTGAGTCTTGTGAGACTAGTTTACTTCCTGAGTCTTAGAAGCATCCCTCATCCTTTTGGGTGGGAAAACACACACACACACACTGTAATAAAAAATAATTTTTAATGGTTAAAAATGGTAAAATTGTTATGTGTATTACAGCACACTATAAATTATTTTAAAAAACATTTATTATATATGTGTATGTAATTAAATGTACACCTGTGCACCGTAAGTGTGCAGATGCCCACACAGGCCAGAAGAGAATAACAGATGCCCTGGATCTAAATTATAGGCAGTTGTGAGCTGTCTCCTGTGGGTGCCAGGAGACAAATATGGGTCTGGGGAACTGAACCCATGTTCTCTGGAAGGAAGAGCAGCAAGTACTTTTAACCATGGAGGTATCTCTCAGTTCCTATAAGATTATTATTTTTTAAAGATGTAAGGGTCAGATTTATAAACAGAAGGATGGTCAGAGGGTGCATCTAGGTATGGGTGATAAGACAAAGGTCCCGATGTGGGAGTGCCCGCCATGTTCTGATGAACAGCAAGGGGGATGGGTTTGGGGAGACTTGAAGGAAGAGGTGGTGATTTCCTTAGACATAGAGGTGTACCCTGACATAGACAAAGAGGTTTGGGGGTTTTGTTTGTTTGTTTGTTTTTTAGGTGCAAGAATTTGTATGGTCAACACCACTTGGGGGAACATACAAAGCTAGCAGCAGAACCAAAGAAAGAAAGGCCAGGCAGAGGGGGAAGGAAATATTTGACCTTAGGGAAATACAACCCAGGGACTGTGACTTTAACTGCAATGATGTGAGTGACCTAAGATGAGATTTAAAAAAAAAAATCACTGCTCAGTCTGGTGTTAGACCTGCAAGGTTAGAATTTAGGGCACTAGTCCCGGGATAGTGGTAGCCACAGGGCTCAGTGGCTTCGCTGCAGAAGCAGAGGATAGAGTCAATGCGCGCGCTGGCAGGAAGGCTAGTAAAGAGGAAGCAAGAGAGGAGGGGGAGGAGGGGGCTGCCATTGGGCATCCAGGAGCAAGCTGTTAAAAGACAGGCGCGCAGCAGAGGAGGCTCCCACAGGCTTCATGTGAGCCCAAGTCAGCAGCTCAGAAGCCAGATATTTTTGGACAAGTCAAGGCTCCCTAGTTCTGCTATGCACAGCCGAGCTTTCAGTTCTGCGCACCCCACCCCACCCCACCCCTCCGCCCAGGCTCCAGTGAGAGTTCTGCTTTTCCTTGCTCCTCACTCCTGGCCCAGTATCGGACCCACTGTGGGCGCTCGCTGGTGGTTTGAATTCGAAAGAGGAAAGGACACGAGGTTTCGGGAACGTGCTCTGGGGCACTGTGTCCAGAAGCAGTCCAAGTCCAAGTCCACTGGCTTGCATGTGCGTAAGAATAGCTCTCGCAAAGAGGCTCCGGTCATCTCCTCGATGGTTTTGCAAAGAACCCAGACTAGTGACGGAACATCCAGCACTCCACAGGTTGGAGAGGGGGATGGAAACCCAGCCGCCCACTGAGCGATGCGCAAGGTGCCCTCTGCATACAGGTTGTGGGGAGTCCCCAGGTCAAAGGCAGGTCTGGTTGGCACGTCCCGGGGCAGAACCGGGAAAAGAGTGGACTGCAGCATCCCAGCGCAGTCGGTTGTAGCATGTCCGCACAGTCCCGGGGCTCTCGCTGGCTGAGAACTTGCAGAGAGCCACGCGAATTCCCCGGGGTGTTCCCGATCGCGTGCTCCGCGGCCCCTGCGAGCGCCCAACTCCCTAACTCCGGGACTTTGGCAAAGCTGCAGCGGGCGGGGAGCAGTGGAGAAGCAGGACGCACCATTGGAGCCCACGGGGGGTGTAGCAATCAGGAGCCGGGGCCCTCTTGCATCCTGGAGGACGGAGATGCTCTATGAGTAGATGAAGAATTGAAGGATGGAGGCGAATAGGACTCAACCGTGCATCTGTTGGCGGAAGGCGAGGTGCAGGACGTGGAATGAGATGCCGAGGGATGATGGGGTTGGAGCGCACCCCCACGGCGGTGACACGGTGGAGGCGCCCGGCTCCCCCGCCGGCGAGCAGCGGAAGTGCCGCGGAGTTGGAGCGGGGCCGGCGTCGCGGCCGCTACTGCTGGCCGAACTGCTGCCGCCGCCGGGTGGACGGGCGGACGCGCAAAGCCGGGGGCGGGCGCGGCGGGGCGGACCGGCCCCGATGAGGCGCAAAGAGAAGCGGCTCTTGCAGGCGGTGGCTCTGGCTCTGGCGGCCCTGGTCCTGCTGCCCAACGTGGGGCTTTGGGCTCTGTACCGCGAGCGGCAGCCCGACGGCAGCCCTGGGGGATTGGGGGCGGCGGTGGCCCCCGCGGCGGTTCAGGTGAGTAGTCTGCGGCCGAGAGTTGGGAGTACTCTTTCTCCCACTTCGCTCCCACCCTGCAGTTCCTTGTTCTACCTATCCTTCGTGTCTGCTCTGAGGCATCCCATTTTGGGGATGGCAACATCGAGGCTTAGGGAAGGTCAAAGATTTATCCAGGCTCTTGCTCCAGCCTAAAACAGTGTTCAACCCCAGGCCCTTTCCTTAGTTTACCCCTTTCCTCTTATTGCCGTCTATAATTCCCGGCCTCTTCAGCTCTCTCTTTTTCGGAGGATCCTACCTGCATCTTCGTGCCACCCTGGATTGTTTGTTCTGAGGTAAGAGTGGAGATTCTGGTCCTTCTTGTCGGTGTTCTTCAGATAGTCTCTGCCCCTAGCCTCCACTCTCGCCTGCTGATTCTAATGTTTCAAGTCAGACCAGATCCTTCCTGGTTTGCTGTCTGCACAGGCACTCGTAGGTCTCCCATCTGGAGCGAGCTTTCTCTTCTCTCTTCTCTTCTCTTCTCTTCTCTTCTCTTCTCTTCTCTTCTCTTCTCTTCTCTTCTCTTCTCTTCTCTTCTCTTCTCTTCTCTTCTCTTCTCTTCTCTTCTCTTCTCTTCTCTTCTCTTCTTCTCCTTCCCTCCCCTTTTCCCTCCTTCCTTCCTTCCTTCCTTCCTGTGTATGTGTACCTTACCTACATGTATGTCTGTCTGCACCACACAGGTGCATGGTGCTCATTGAGGTCAGAAGAGGGCACAGGCTCCCCCAAAACTGGGGTTACAGATGGCTCTGAATCACAGTGTGGTTGCTGGGAATCTAACCTGGAAGACCAGCCACTGCTTCTAAACAAGTGATCCATCTCTCTCCCCACCTCCCACATCACCCAGTCTTTATCCTAGTCAAATTCTGTGCCTCTCTCGAGAATACTGAGCCCAGGCCCCATTGAACTTGCCACCTTTGACATGAGTCTAGCAGCTCTGGTGGAGGACTCTCCAAATGTCTCAGAGCCACAGGTGTCAAACACCCCCAGGACAGAACACCTCCAGCCTTCCTTCTTTGTACTAATGAGAGATGTTTCTTGTAGACAAAATTGAGATGGTCTGCCTCTTTAAAGTTGTATGTATGTATGTGTGTGTGCATTGTGTACGTGCATGTGTGTGTGTGTCCACGAGTGCGTGCACTTGGAGTAGCAGTCTCCTGGCTTAGATGAACTCTGTCACTTTCCTCCAGCCATCCCAGCTTCCCTACCCCAGCTCCTGGCAAGCGTGGGCACGCTACACTTGAATTATTCCTCCAGTGGGACATTTAAGAGTTGCTTACGGGATTTTCTTGGTCCTGTGGGAAGTGGGTAGATGTGCGCCAGGGTCAGCCTTGACTGACTGCTGGCTGGCCTTGAGGGAAGAGGCTGGCTTCTTGAGATTGATGCTTTACCGCCCCCCACACTCCCCACCTTTCCAGTGTTAGGGCTTTCTGGCTTCTTGGGCATGGGAGAGTCTTGGTCTACAGAGCGGATCAATTTGAACTTGGCGTGTCACTCTGGTAACTTGTAAATCATCCTCAAGGCCCGGGTGATCTGTCTATCTGGTAGATCTTACTATTGGGAAAGTTAGGAAACCCCATTTCTAAATCCCTGCTTCCAATTCTGAAAGCTGGTCTAGAGCTCTCTCCCTTAAACTCTTTGTCTGAGTGGGGTTTTTCTGTGGGAAACCTCTTTCCTCTGTTACTGCCCTGTGGGGCACCAGTGTCGGCAGGCCAGACTCGTGTTCTAAGCTCAGCTGTTGACTTGCTGTGCATTGATGAGTCTGATCTCCCACTCTGAGCCTTGCTTGCTCCGTGTGTATGATTTGATGCCAACATTCTGTGATGCTGCCAATGTGCCAGTGGGGCAGGGCCACTTCTTTTTCCTTTCCTGAGGTCGCTTATAACAGTCCTATCTTGGGATGCTCTGCTGAACACAGCCCTGGCCGAGGGGGGTGTGTCCAGCCAGGTCAGACTCTCCCACAGAATAGCTGTGAGCAGTTCTAAAATAGCCCTTGACATTCTGCCTCTGCGTGGAGAGAGTTCTGCTGTGAAGGCCAGAGACATCCTAATTTTCATTTTCTATAGAGCCAGATGTGTAACAAGAAGGTCAAGGTTAACTGTCAGTTTGGCCTTAGCTTTCACGGTGAATTACTGACTGTACAAAAGGCTATTGATGCAGTATGGCCACCTTTTGAGCAGAGAGAGAGAGAGAGAGAGAGAAAGAGAGAGAGAGAGAGAGAGAGAGAGAGAGAGAGAGAGAGAGAGAGAGAGAGAGAGAGAGAGAGAGAAAGGAGGAACAGCAACTGAGTACCTCTTGGAATTGCTACCTGGACTCATTGAGAGGGCTGGTTTACATGCTCTGGTTTTTTGTCTGTCTCTCTGGGATGGCACAGAGAGGAGGAAGAAATAGTTAAGAGTATGGAGGGCTTTCGTGCACTTATCATTGCTTCTTGGGGGTCACAGAAGGGAAATATTTCCCAAGGATGGGCCCTGGTAGGTGCAGCAGGATTCAGCATTCATGGGCTGCCTGTCTGGTACAGTCTGCCAAATTTCCACACAGCCCCTTTGTGTTCCACTCTCCTGCAGATGCAGAACCCTCCAATCCCTCTCCTGAATGTCAGCTGGCCTCCAGGAAAGAAGCCGGCTTCTCCCACCCCTCTCTGTCAGGGGCTAGCTGGGAAACCGTCTTCAGCACCCAGAGTTGTTGGGACACCGATGAACCAGTCAGCACTCTGGCACTGTCGAGTCATCTCCGTGATCTTCCTGGTAGAAATAAGTGCTGGTCTGGAAGGTAGCTGAGTTGATTGAGTGCTTGCCTGTGGCCAGTCCTCAGCGCCACATCAACCAGCCTGTGGCGCGCGTCAGTAATTCCAGTACTCAGGAAGTGACAGGAAGAGAATTGGAGTTCAAGGCCAACCTTGGCTACAGGAGACCTTTCTCTAGATCAGCACCTGTTGGCTCTTTGTTACCGTGAGACTTTCTAGTGGCTTTTCTGTGAGATGGCACACCTGGGTTTGTGTAGTCCTCTGATGCCTTGCCCTGTGGTGCCTCATCCTGGTCCTGTTGGAGCCACCAGGCGGGACATTTGATTCATAAAGTGAACGTCATGTGCTCGGAGTCTCGCTGGTCACATAGCTGGCTCTTCTGAAAGTCGCAAGATTGAGTAAGGAAAGAAAGCCGGCCTCGAGGCCATTTTTGTTTAAACTTGGGCTTCCTTCTCTTTCCCACTCCCTAGCCGGCCTGACATCTTGGTTTAACTCTAGGATTGGTTTTCATCTTGCAGAGCCTGGGAGCTGGTTCTCAATACCACAGTAGGAATCCCAAGTGCAGCTCCTCCCACTTCTGAGCCAGGAAGAGAACTGGCTTCTCTGGGTCATGGCATCTGTTTGGTAGAGAAAGGTGGGATCATGGAATTCCAGTGTCTATGACTTTTAAGTATCAGGTCTTTTTCTCATGGAGTCAGAGCTAAACTTGGTTCTTAGAACATCTGGAAATCGATAACCCTTCCCTACCCCCACCCCCCGGTTTCAGTCTTCCTGGTAGTAGAAGACTTACCCGTCAGCAAGTTAAGTACCATGGCAATGTGGTCTGGAGTGGTTTCCTTACCTTTCCAAGGTGGAGTTGGTATCCTTTAGACTGCTAATCACTTCTCTGTCAGCTTGGCCAGATGAAATCTGATGCCACCCGGGGAAGGGTTCTTGACTTAGCAGAGCAAATCTGCTCCTGCCTCCTCCTCCTCTTGGGCCTGCTGTCTGCCAAGGATGAGTACAGAGAGAGGTCTGACTGGTTCTCTCCTGCCCTAAGCCCATTGTGACCTCATGGAAGTGATTTAACCTCTCTGGCCCTTGTCGTCCTCACTTGTGAGCTGCCTGTAGATTCAGAAAGACGAAAATGTCTATCATTGTGGTGCCCACCCACCTGTGGCCAGGGCAGACAATGCTAATCAGGTTTTACTACCAATCCCAGACCTGGCCTCAGTCTGTCGGTCAAGAAGGCTTCTCACATGTGGGGTTGCTGGTATCATTTACTTCCTTTTTGTGGTTTTTGGAGGGGAGGGGGTGTGTGAAATATAGATTTTGTTGCGGCTTTTCCGATTCTGATGCCCCAGGATTCTGTGAGTTTGGAAGTATGTGTCGGAAAGGTCTAGAGTCCAGCCGAAGCCCTGACTAAGGACTCTGTTCCTGTTCCAGCGTCTCTCGGGCAGCTTTGTGTGTGTTAGCTCCGGTGACAGATGACAGATAATGGAACCCGGGGATGGAAAAGCAAAGGCCTATTTAAAAGATAACCATCTAGCTTGCTAATTGTACCTTGTCTACAGCCAGCTCTTATTCGGAAAATGGCATCCAGGATGCCTTTTGTTGCTGTATAAAAGGCAACCTGGGCGTGAAGGAGGCCTTGTTCCTTACAGTGGCGAAGTGCTTTGCACACCTACCTGGTCCTTCGCATCGTCTGTGGAAGCAGAGGGTTTGTATAAGAATCTCGTTTCTCCAGAGAATCGCTGTTCCCATGGGTTCGTGGAGTGGGGACAGGAAGTAGACCCTACAGGTAGCAGTTCCCATGGGTTCCACAGTGGCCTTCCTGCTTGCAGCTGTCCGGAGACTGGGAAGGTAGAGTGCGTTTGTCGAACTACTGAATGTATCAGAGCAGGCAAGGGCTTCAGAGGACCTCTAGGCCAGCCCCCTTCATTTTTGTCTGATGGAAACTGAGGCCCCAGAGAGGGGTGATGGCTGAAAACAAGTTCTCACCGGAGAAATGCAGACCAGAATGCAGCGCTCTGAGGTTCATGCTCCGTTTCGCAGCAGAGGCTTTTCCTCCACAGACTAATATTTGCGCCTTCCCTGCCATTATTTCCCCTGAGAGCCAAGATGATCTCGCTGAGTCCCTGAGGCCAGCAAATAAAATGGATTAAACGTTAGGGCTGTGAAGGGACCTTGCTTGAGACAGAGAGATTCAAAGGTATGTGGTACCTGGCAGTGTTGCTGTCCACAGCAGACAGAACTAACTGGTCCTCAGTGCCCCCTTACGTTCTCTTCTGTATCAATTTCGAATAACAGTGGATTCAGCCTGAAATGCTACAGAGGAAGCTCGCAGGCTCCTCCGGGACCATCTGGTTCTAAGAATTGGTTGATCTGGGTTCTCTTGCTTCTTCTGGCTTTTTCTCTGTTACTTCTGACCTAGACCAAGTCTCTATGGTAGCAGAGCATGATCCTGGCAGAGTCTGTCTCTGGCTGCCTGTGTAGAAGAGAGAAGAAACCATTTTTCTTATGAGCTCTGCCTTCCTGTTCCACTTTAGGGTTGCCACGCCCAGGACCTGTCACAACCACACATCTGCTGGGGTGGGGGGTACTCCTGCCATGTTGGAGATGGGGGAGGGTTAGCCCTCTTAGGTGGGAGAAAGGATAGGTCCTCACAGAAGAATCTGAAAGAAAGAGATGCCCCGGGCAGAAGCTAGCATGTTGTCCCATAGCCTGGTGCATTTCCCCAGGCATTGGGCTCCAGGCATCACCAGGATGCACCTCTTGGATCCCCAGGACTGACCCTCATGTGCAGAATCTGTGGCTGTAAGTTTGTGTTCCCATTAGCCCTGCCCATCTTGGACTGAGATGCAGAGTGTGGCTTTGTTCGTGGCTGGGGAGGCTTGGGCCCAGGTTTTTTGCCAACACTGCGTGGGGGGCCTGGAAGCTGTTGTCCTGGTTCATCCCTCCGGTTCTGCGGCCGCCTTCCTCTCCCCTCACACATGTCCTGAGTGCAGCCCTTCCCCTCCATATACCACCAGCCAGTCCACTACACATTTTCTCTCAAGCTGAGAAAAGAACTTCTCTCTCTCCAGCTTCGACTTTTTTCTGCCTGGCCCTGTTCACTGGAGGAGGCGGAGTGTTCATACTTTGGAAGCTAGCGGATGCTAAACAATCCCGCTTGCTGCTGGTGGTGGGTGTGTGTTTATGCGTGTGTAGCTTTCTCTCCATGTGGCACCCTCTTCTCTCTTATCTTTCCCGTGGTTCCCGTCTGCTGCCCTCTGCTGAGTGCTGATAGGAGACGGAAAGGGAGAAAGCAAGCCCCGGGTTTCTTCTCCTCGCTCTTGAGAGAAAGCTGAGCTTCAAATGCTGGATTTTTCTCCCACCTTCTCAGGAGAGAAGCCACCACCTAAAGCAACATTTGTAAGAACGATTACAATGTTGCGGGGTTGGGGGGGGGTGGCTCAGTAGGTAAGATGGCTGCTCAGCTAGCTTGAGGACCTGGGGATGAGTCTCCAGCACCCACATAGAAAGCCAGCCAGGCAAGGCTGTGTATGCCTGTTGCCTCAATCTTGGGGGCAAAGACAGTTGGATTTCGAGAGCCTGCTGGACAGCTAGGCTAGTCAGAAACAGCCTTCTGACTCTCGAGTGCCCATCTGTGGGCGCTTAGGTATTTGGTGGTAGAGGAAGACACTGCACGTCCTGTTCTAGCTTCTGCGTGGATGGGCATGGGTGCACACACCTGGATGTTCACATACATAATCACACAGATGTGCACATGCGCACGCACACACATGCACGCACGCATGAGTCATGTTTAAACCTTCGTTATTCCATGTCTCTGTATCTGATCAGGGGAAAAGGACCAGTCTCTCAGCTCGTCCCTTCACTCCCTCCTGTCTGAGCAGAGGGGAGAGGCCGTTGCCTTGGGACTAAACCTTTCCAATTGGCCCCTGACATGACCTCCGTGCTCTCAAGACTGTGGCTGGGCAGAGTGCAAGGGCCCAGCTTTGCTGCCCCACAGCCTGATTCAAACCCCCAGGCCTAGGTGGGCCACCTGACATCTGTACCCTAAAATCCCTGGCCCGTGTCACAAGAGTGACACTAATTATCTTGGAACTCCTTTCGAGGATAAACTCGCCACAGGTCACCGAGTACAAAGCCCTGAGCGCAGCGCTTAGCTCAGAATTAGAGCATGACAGCAGTCAGAATGGCCGTGTTTCAGCTCGACCTGGCTTTGGGTAGGGACTGGTTTCATAGCTTCTCTGTGGCTGAGAGGTCGTCACCGGAGGTTAGGGGTGTGGGAGGAAGGTCTGGTCCACACGGAGGCGGCATAGCTTCTGAGCATATCATAGCTAGTTGGTTGGTAGAGTGGTATGAATGATGTCACATGTGCCAACGCTTCTCTTCGCACACAGCTCTCGGACTATTTGGAACTCAAAGCAGTTTTTTGGGTACTGGTGGTGCCAGCCCTCTTCACTTCCTACCTGGGAGGGAACCCGAATATCTTTCTAGAATTCTTTCCTGAGCAGTTGCCTCCAGGAAGTGTGTTTGGCTACGCTAGCCCCAGGCGTTCTCCTGAGCCTCCCTTGCTTGGATGGGGAGACTTCCTGGGTACCCGCTCTTCTTGGCGAGACATCTGTGTTAATCTGTCACACTCTGTGGTCATTTCTGACCCGTGCAGACTACTTCATGAAGTCAGGGATGCACTTCTCCTGTTTGTTCCCACATTACACAATGACCGAAGACTGCCAGACAAGCTGTATGGCTGATTCTTAGTAGCCACTGGTCAGGGCTGGAGGTTTAGCCTCAAGAATGGCTTTCCATGAGCTTTGGGGTACTGAGAACCCCAAGCCTGGGAAGGATGGAGACCTCAAGGGTGTGGCTGAGCTTCATCCCTGGAGCACCCCGCACACACATCTGGGGGACCCACCCCGTCTTGAGCCCACTCCAGCTGCCACAAGAATGCCCCCAGCAGGCCTCTTCTCTGTAGCTTTCCTGTTGGGCAGTGAGGAACAGCTCTCTGCCAGACGCCAGCAGGTCGGGCTCTGAGCCTGTGTCCTGGTCTAGATCCGGTCTGAGTGGTGGTGACCTTTTGCATGTTCTACTTTGGGCTGGGTGCCTCCCACCTGCTGCCTTCCAGGGCGGGGTTGTACCTGTGGGACCAGGACCAGGACAAGGACCAGGAACCAGGAACCCCAGGGGGAAGGCGGTTTTATGGAGAACTCAGCAGCCTTTCCCTGTAGCGACAAGGGCAGAAGGGACCGTGTGGAGCTGTGAACCAGTTCTATCTCATTCTTAGGCCTGGCTGCTCCTATCTTAGGTCCCATGACTGGCCTTTGAAGCATCAAACTCCTTCTCCCCAAATGAGCATGTTACACTATGTCACAACGCCCTGGTGTTAGCTAAAGATGGGGTGACTGAGGTCAGCAAGATGCAGTAACGCATCTGTAGCCACACAATCAAGCAGTGGGGGAAATGGGCTGCTATGTGACTCCAGTCTGTCCCCTCCCTTGGCGTACAGAACAAGTTGGAGGTCACCACTGATAGGGTAAACCCAGTGCTTGTTGCTTCTGGAGTGCCCAGGAGCAGTGCGAGGATGAGGGTCCCAGCTGGACATGGTCCTTTGGCCTCCTGAGAACCTGGGCCTCCGGCTGTGTACTGGTGTGGAGTTGCTGATCAGAACTTATAGGGCTGGGTGGAACAACTGATGGAGGTGGGTATGGCTTCCCATTGCTCAGGCACACTGCTCTCAAGTGAGAACTGTTCCTTCTTGCCTGTTTCTTCCTGTATTGATTGTTGTCAGCTGCTGATAGCAGTGTGTGTGTGTGTGTGTGTGTGTGTGTATTTGTGAAATAGTTTCTAAATTTGGTGCCTAACTTCAGCAAAAAGTTAATGATTCTGGTGCACTGGGGTCTCTAATTTGGATTCCTGGTTATTCTGTTGACAATAAGTTCTAACAGCTGTTTTCCTCAAAAGGTCTTTTTTCATTGTGTCTGGGAGGTAGTGGAGGATGGGTGGGGGTGGGTGTACTTGTGCATATAGGCGTACTGATGTGAGGGCCAGAGGTCAGATGTCAGTCTTTGGGTATTGTCTGCCTTGTTTCTTGTCCCACTGAGACTGAGGCTCACCAGTTAGGTTAGACTGACTGACTAGTGAGCCTCATGACTCCTCTGTCTCTGCCTCCCATTCTATTGTTGGGTTATCACTGTGTTGCCATGGCTGGCTGCTCTCGATCTGTTTTTCTGTCTGTCTGTCTGTCTGTCTGTCTGTCTGTCTGTCTGTCTGTCTCTCACGTTCTTGCTCTCGCTCTAGTTCTGGCTTTTTTCTTTTCCTCTTGCTCCCCCCTCTCCCTCCCCCTCCCCCTCCCCCTCCCCCTCCTCTTCCTCCTCCCCCTCCTTCTGCATGACTTCTAGGCACTGAGTTCTGGTCTTCATGCTTACATGGGGAGCACTTTATAGACTAAGCTAAGCCCCACTCCATTTCTAGTTCCCCAGTTTATATGTATCCTCTAACGGATTCTAAACCATGGTTCCTGGGCTACACTTGGCCCAGGCGTAAGCTGTGGCTTGATCAGGGCTGGCCCTTATGTGGTTAGATGTCACTGTGTTTAAATGTTAGCAGCTGATAAAGCCAGTCAGCATTCTGGCATGGATAAGGAGAGTCTCTTGAGGTCCCACCCACTAGCTGAGGGGCTACTGAGAGTTGGTGGCTGCTAGAGAGGAGGGGCAGTCATTTGTCCTTGAGGGTGTGGCATTGGCAAGTTGTCCATGCTCCAGTGGACACACCCCCGAGAGCAGCACTAATTGGGTTCAGAGGGTTATTTAAAGAGAAGGCGTGGAGGTGGGAGGGAGGGGGAAATGATGTTCAGGGAAGTGAGGGGTGGGCGCTGGAGGGGAAGGTGACCAAATTACATTGTGTACGTGTATGGAACCATCAAAGAACAAACAACGCAACCAAAGGATAAGTTGTTAATTAATTCATCTTTCTAGGTAATTTTCTTATTTTTGGTCTTTTGGGGTAAAATTCTGAAAGCCTGGCAACTAGACCCAGGTATGAGTGTCATCAAAAAGTGTGCTGGGTTCCCTAGCAAGCTGCCCCTCTAGACAAGCCCCCCAGTTCCTTTGTGTTGGGTCCCCTAGCAGCTGCCCCTCGAGACAAGCTCCCAGCTCCCTCCAGATTTCGGAACCCTGCCACTCTCTGTGGTCGGAAACCTGGAACCTCACCCTTCCAGTTATCAGTTTATGGGAGTTTCATGGGAGACCCTTGAAAACTTGGTGACGAGATCCTAGACTGAGAGGGTGAGTTGTGGCAGAGCCTTGTAACTCCCAGACTGTGGTTGTCAAACGAACCACCTAAACTTCCTGCTCTATCTCACCCACATGGGTGTCCCTGCTCTCCCGGTCTCTGAACTCGGCCCCCCTATGTCTAGTGAAGCTCGCTCGTTGCTAGGAGGCTAGAGGCGGTAGTTCTTTCTCAGCTCTTTGAACATGACCTGCCCTGTTTTCTTCTATGCTGGGTGTTAGCCTGCTCCGGTTTTGCGTTCCTATATTGGGGGAGTGGCTGGATCTTGCAGGAAAGTGAAGACAGCTTCCTCAGCAATGGGGGACTCAGGTGTCCCAGAGTCATCTGAGAGTAGAGGACCTGTGTTCAGTCAGATTGGGGTCCCCAGCAGGTACTGGGGGAGGCAATTCAGTTGTATGCAGCCATGTAGGTCTGAGTGCAAGGCCCTTGGATGTAGTGACCACAGTTCAGGGACTTCTTCTCCTGAGGGCTTCTGCCACAGCTGCTCCATGGGGGAGGGGAAACTTCAGCGGGAGCCTTGGCCTGGAGGAGTGGGTCACAGTCTTGGAATGACAGCCTTCCTCATCTTTGTCCCCTGGTTCCTTAGCAGAGACAGTGGTGGTCACTTATTGTGCTAGTCTGCATTTGACACTCAGCGTGACTACCTTTCTTCAGCCCTCTCGTCCCCCGGTGAGGGGGGTTCTGTTTGTTGTCAGTATACAGACTGGACAGTGGGCCGAGGACGCCTAAGTAACTTCCAGGCCTGTGCAGAAATAAGCCACAATGTCTGCTCCTGGCTCCCAGAGTTGTGCTCTTAGCTGTCAAATTTAACTGACCCCAAGGGGAGTCATATCACCTCTCTCTCTCTCTCTGTAAAATGGAAACTGAGTGTCCTGGCTCGTGAACAGTGTCCAGACAGGAGGGAGTGGACGGCTTCCCACCCACGGCTCTTCTTGGTCTCCCCTCAGCACAGTTATCTGACTCTAGCACGGGGGAGTTTTCCTGCCCTCTGGGGCGCAGATCCTGGTCCCTCCTGTCTCCAGCCCAAAGACTGCTGCTCTCCAGCTCTCCTGGCAGCAAGAAAGACAGCTGACAGCTCCTGCCAGGGCCTGAGCCAGGGAACAATGGGGGACATTGAGAAGGCCTCCAGGTGCCAAGCCAGAGGTAATAAAGGGACATTTGATTAGTTTCAACCCAAATTGTCAGGCTCTGCTCTCTTTCTCCAGTGCAGCGGCTAAAGGGCACAAAAAAGGTACAAAGGCTTCCCTCCTTGGGGCTGGTGCCAGTTCCTGACTGGGCAGCCATCTTAAACCTGAAACTCCCAGCCATGGGGAGCTCACCCCACTCCCCCCTCAGCAAGTCCCTCAGTTCTCCACCGTGGCTCAGGGTGACATAGGATCTCTCAGTCTCCCTCCTCTCAGCTTTTCTGCCTCTTCTCAGGTTTTTCCTTTCCTAGAAAGCCTTACCTGGCCATTCTGTCTCTTGGAAGTGTGTGTAGGACCTACTGCCTGCTGCTAACCCCATGCACCTTCAGGCTCGGCAGAAGGAAGTCATGTTTTCAAGCCATTGTAACAGGAGCTTTGGATGGAGGTGGAGGAGGCGGTGGGTAGAGTGGATGGGATCCCAGATCCAACGCACCTTCCCTGGGAGTTCTACTCCCAAACATGGCCGTTGTGTCTGGGGGTAACTTTTCAGTCAAGAGATCCCATCAGCTTGTGGATAGTCTCTTTTCTGTTGCGGCTACTCAAATATGCCATTGTGGAATAAACATGGCTACCTTAGGAGTGAACATGCTGTGTTCTAATAGAACGCATCTTTGCAGAACAGGAAGCATGCTGAGCGGGCAAGGTCTGGTTTGTTGGTCCCTGCTTTGGTCTCTTCCTGATAGAGGAGCCCCCCAGTTGACAGATGGAAGCCTTCAGGAATTGTATGACCTTGGGCTGGCCCCCCAACTGTGCGGTGCCTCTTTTGTAAATTGTGCTCACGGAGAGGATGAGTCTTGAGGGTCTTGCCATTTCTGGACACACAGTGAGGCCCCCAGTTCTCCCCAGTGGGTCTGGCATACCATTGTAGCTGAGCAGAGCCCTGTAGCGCAAATCAAATAACTCCTTCCCGCTGATACCCCAACGGGTGCCTGCCCCACCTTTCTGAGATCATAGCCCCACCCTCCTGTGAGATAATAGCCCAGTCAGTACATACAGTCAGAGAATGTCACAGGCAGAACTCAGAGGCACCTGTGCCTCCTCTAAACCTCTCCAGCAGCCTGCCAAGGCAGCACCCACACTATATACAGCTCTGTTCATCTCTCCCAACTCAACACTCTAGCCATAGTGGATGCCTTAACACACCAGACATGTGTCTCCCTCATGACCCTGGATGCAGAATGCTTTTCCCAAAGACTGGTGCATGACTGGGTCATGATCTTCGAGGTCTCAGCTCCAGTGTTGTCACCTCAGAGAGACCACTCCCCCTCTCATCTCTCTACCATGTCTCAAACTGAATTGACCATACTACAATTCAGTTGACTAGCATGGCCTCATTTGTCATTTCCTGGTTCATGGTTCTGTCAAGCACCAGGGGGGTAGGTACCTTGCATGCCTTATTTACTGCTGCATACACGGTGTAGCACATAGTAGGTGCTCAGACTGTTTGCTGAATGAGTGAATGGATGGTGCATATGCTTGTCTCGAACACTCTAGAGGCAGGTGCATGACTGCTGAGCCTTCCTTTCTACTCTCCTTGCACATCTCATGTGGACGTTCTGGGACCCTGGTGCTGGGAGGGCACTGCACACTTTTCTCTGGGACCCTGGTGCTGGGAGGATGCTGCACACTTTCCTCTGAAAGGAAGAGGGAAGAGACAGCCTTCCTTCTTCCCTGGTGAGTTGCGAGAGTGTGAGCTCAGAGTAGCAGCCAAAGATTGTTGGCAGAGCTTGGAGGAGCCCTAGCAGGACTCCACTTCTCTCCCCCAAGCTGTTTCCATCCTCAACCGCAGGGGTTGCTTGGTGGTACCCTTGCCTGAGGAGAGTTTTATGCATTCCCTTCAGACGATCTTGGCAATTTGAGATGCGTTCTTGGGGCTGGTAATTTTTCCTGTGGTTCTTGGGTTTGCTTCTTGATAGCAGGAGAAGGTGTTTGCTGCAGGCAGAACTAAGTACCCCCTCGGTCTGTGGTCTATGGTGGGTCTCTGAGGAGAAGGGCGCCTGGCCAGGCCCTGGCTTTTCCTAGGCTCACTGACACATGGATTTGAATGGGGGTGGGCTTGGGGTTTAACATATCTCTCAAGTCATGCACTAAACTCCTAAGCACCAGTACCTCAGAATACGGCCCTACATGGAGGAAGGGCGGTAACTGGATGAGGTCATGCTGGAGTGGGTACATCCTTCATCCTCCATGACTGTTGGGGCTCTGGTGAAGAGACACAAAGGAAAGAGAGCCCTGGGAACCTAGAGGTACCATAAGCCAGAAACACGTGGCATGCCCAGAGCCGTGGGTAATAGTCTTAGCCTCTTCCTGCTACTTCTGCTCCATTTTAGTTTATGGGAAAGGTTCTCTCCTGAGAGAACATGACGTGTCACGCTGCACACATGTGTTCTTTAACTAAAGCCATGCTCTTGATTAGGATCAATAACTCTCTCCATCCCTCCTCCTCCTCCTTCTCCTTCTTCTCCTCCTCCCTTCCGCACCATTTTGTTTTGTCCCAAGTTCCTACGTTGACTGCAACAACAACAACAAAAAATTTCGTTCTGAGTCCTCACTAAATTGATCTGGAGGATTACTGTGTGCTAGATACAAAAGCCACCCCCACCCCCACCACCTCCTTCAGCTCTCCCAGCCTAAAGAAAAACACAGGCAGGTTCTGGGTGCTGCCTGGGAGACCAGCATCACACTGTGGGGTTCTAGGAGACAGCACTGGTCAAGGTCAGAAAGAACTTCTGTAGAGAGATGATTTTTACATAAGCCAAGACCATAGTAGTGTGTGCCTAGTAGGACTGCATCTCCCAGGTAGCAGAAAGAGTACCTTCTCCCAGCAGCAGTGGGGAAAGCAGTAGTACCCGAAACTGCATGTGTCTGGAGAGGTTGGATCTTAGGCTCTGACTGCTGGCCTGGGAGACTGGGAAGCTACAGGATGGTTAAGTCATAGGATGACAGGATATGAGCCATGGCTATACAAGAAGAAACTGAGGCAGAGACCAGCCGCTGAGGTGGAGGGAGAGTAAATCCTTTCATTCATCTTGCTGTGTCCAGATGACAGTGCTACAGCCACAGCACTTGTCGCTCGAAGTCTCTGAGTTCCAGATGTTGGTGACACTGACTGTTGCTAGCTGTTTTGCCAGATGTGCTGATGTCTCTGCTATGAAGAGACACCATGGCCAAGGCAACTCTTAAAAAGGGCAACATTCAATTGAGGCTGGCTTACAGGTTCAAAGGTTCAGTCCATTATCATCAAGGTTAGAAGCATGGCAGTGTCCAGGCAGGCATGGTGCAGAAGAAGGAGCTGAGAGTTATAGATCACTGCCTCCCAGGCAGTTAGAAGGAGGGTCTCAAAGCCCATCCCCACAGTGATGCACTTCCTCCAACAAGGCCACACCCACTCCAAGGCCACACCTAATACTGGGCCAAGCATATTCAAAGCACCACAGTGGGGGAGGGGGCGGCATTGTGGGATGAGAGATTCGGTGCAGTATGGAATACTCAAGATAGTCGCTGGCGCTTGAGAAGTAAAAGCAGATGTGGGACTGAGAGACACTGGCATGTAGGCAGAGCTAGACTGGTGATTTAGAAAGATCTGTCTACTAGTTTCTGGAGCAGAAGAGTGCCCAGTCATGATACCATGTGGCAAGATTGCTTTCCAAGCATTTGGTAGTCCAGAAGCTGAATCATGGAGTTCGTTCTCTCTCTCTCTCCTTCTCCCCCCCCACCCCCGCCCCTCCACTGAGGCCAGGTGAGGCCAGACCTGATGGCTCTGTAATGGAGCCGCTGTACAAGCTGGTTTGTGCCTCATTCAGCATGTCAGTCACCCCATCAGCTTCTGACTCAGTACTGGATGTGCCCCAGGCTGCCTCTCTCTGCTAAGCACTCAACATTCCAAGAGGAAAGGATGGCTTTCCCTGTCCTTGAGGACAGCTACAGTGCTGGACAGGTCATGCCAGGGCAGAACGCCTGCTGAGCTCCTGGAGGAAGCAGAGTTAAGGATGCAGGCAGCCCCAGACTGCCTTCCTTCTCAGTGGCTCCTCCCTCCTCCGGATCCCTCCCCACATCAGTCTTACAGCCTGTGGCTGTGATAAAATCTCTTGACTAGGAGCTGGTGAGATGGCTCAGCAGTGAAGAGCACTAGCTGCTCTTCCAAAGGACCCAGTCCCTCGTAGCAGAGAACTTGAAGTAGCTAGCTAGCCCCATTACACGTCCAATCAAGAGCAGAGAGATTGGATTCACGCATGCTCAGTGCTCAACTTGTTTTCCTTACTCTTAGGTAGTGCAAGGCCCAAAGTCAGGGAATGGGTCGGTTCTTCCCACATCAATGAATATAATATAGGCAGTCCCACACAGACATGCCCACAGGCCAGCCCCATCTACACAGTTTCTTACTCAAAATTCTTTCCCTAGATAAATTTAGACTGTGTCGACAGTTGAAACTAACCACCACACTGCCTTAACCCTAGGCTTTTACATCCTTGTTTTTGTTGTCTAAGCGGCTTTTACTCCACTTTATTTCAGTGTATGGAATGGATGTTTTGCTCATAGGTGTGCCTGGGCACCAAGTGCAAGCCTGGTTCCTGTGGAGCCCAGAAGAGGGAGTCAGATGTAGTGGACCTGGAATTACAGACAGTTGTGAGCGGTCACGTGCCTGCTAGGGATTGAACCTAGAATCCCATTAGAAGAGTAACACGTGGGCTTGACCACTGAGCCATCTCTCCGGCCCAAAGGAGCTCCCCAGCCTCCTAGGTGCTGGGATGGCTGTGCCTGGTCTGAGCCTAGGCTTACGGCCACAGGTTTGACTGGGTTTGAGCCCCAGTCTGGCACGTGTGTGTGAGCTGGTTTACACGCTTTAATCTCTCTGTTTTCTCACTTTAAGCTGGGCGTGAAAGGCTTGGGGGTGGGGGAGAGTGCTGCTCAGTGGTGGGCATCTATCTGCCTTGTGTGCTTGGGGTCCTGGGTTCCGTTCCCAGCACCACGGAAAAAGTAAAAGAAATAAAATAACGGGAAGTAAAGGAGCCGCGATCACAGAACCTGCTTCCTGGGCTTCTCGTCAGGATTGGAGTACGTGTGTGTAGTTTAGCATTTAAGTGCTTGTGTGCAGATCAGAAGACCGTTTTGTGGAGTCGGTTTCCCCTGATATCTTGCATGGCAAGGGTTTGCGCCTGCTCAGTAGTCATCTCACCAGCCAGTTATCAGTCTTAAATGAGTCTGTCTGTCTGTCTGTCTGTCCGTCTATCTGTCTCTGGCTTTTAGTGACAGATACCATTGTTACTCCAGGCCTGCCCTGACCCAGAGCTGCTGAAATTATTGTCCTGGGAAGCACCTCCCATCCAGGGCTGAGGTGGAGGGCCACCCACTGGACTCCTGACTGTATCGGAGAGGGCACTTCCATGGCAAAGGAGTACCTGCCGTGGCTCTGTTCCTGGAGTGTGCTGGAGCTCTTCCTGCCACAGTGCTAGAGAAGGCAGCTCTGGCAAAGTGTCTCAGAGCGGGCATTGCACTAGGAAGCCACTCAGGGAACAGGTGCCAGGGAAGCTGCTGGCATCAGATGCTGCTGGTGGAGAAGTGGGCAATGGGAGATCCAGACCTGGAGACCTGCCTATGGCAAGAGCCTGGTGCCAGGGGCACTACCTCCCCTTGCTGCCTGCCTAGCTAGCATGTCAGGGCGACATGGCAACCCCTTCTTGTGCATTGTGCTGCTGCTCAGCCCCTTTTAGGGGTCACAGCATACATATTACTATGAAGGGAAACAGGTTTAAAGGTACAGAGACTTTTTATGCCTGACAGGCAGTGACAGTGTCTTTGGAGCCTAAAAGTAACAAACTTATAAGTGACTGTCATGGTTTGGCCTGGTATTAATAAAATACTTCAGGTGAGTGATTTAAATACTAAATGTTTACTTCTCAGGGGTATGGAAACTGGAAGTCTGAGCTCAGGGTGCCAGTGGGGTCTTTTCCTGGTAAGAGTTCTTCCTTGTTTACAGATGGTTGGGCACTTGTGTCCTACAGCTTAAGAGTCTCAGAGTCTGTCCTTAAAAAGGGGGACCTGCCCTTGTAACCTGTGTCCTGATTTCCTCCTGAAGCCCCACCTCCAGATACCATCAAAGTGGCCGCTAGAATTTAAACACAGACCTGGAGAAGCGTTCAGTGTGTAGCCCTGGCACCGGTGCCATCTGTTTGGGGGCATCTGTGGGATGCCTGCATTGTACTACATGACTGCCTTGCCGGATCCGGCGGAGGCTCCTGTGATCAAATGCTTTTATTTTTCCCTGTGACAAAAAGCAGAGACGCACTGGGGGAGGAATAAAGACTGAATAAGGCCGTGTCTATTCAGGTCAGACTCTGTCACTAAACAAGTTAATTTAAGAAGTTATTAAAAATGCATCTTGGATTTGGGAATTGAAGCTAACGGCTGGTTGACCCGTCTTATTTCCATTACTTTGCTTCTGGTTTGTAAATTATGCTGTGCCTCTCCTGAGGATTCTTCAGCTGCTTCCTGCTCTAGAATAGAGACTTGAACTCTGCCCCCGGTCCCCTCCTCCCCATGCAGTTCTCCCCACGTCTGTCCTCACCAAGTGCAAGACCTCTTCTTCTCACAGCAGGCCGTGCTTTCTCGGTGCTTGGACACGCATGTGCACACACACGCATACGCCAAGAACATGCATGTACCCAATATACTATGTGTACACACCACATGCGCCAAACACTTACGGGCCACACACGCATACACCAGAGATGCACACACATGCCAAACACACACCAACACATATACATGTATACATACACTGCTCATGCACTACACACACATACACACAGACCAGACATGCACGCCTGCGCACACTCACAACACACAAGTTTGCACGCACCGGAAGCATTCCCACACATCCAGTTCGCTGTGCTGATGCTGTGGTCCCTTTCCGATCTCAGCTCGGGCATCTTTTCCTCTGAGGTGGGACTTCCCTGGCCCACAGCCCACTTATGGATCTTCTCCCTTTAAAGCTCCATGTCTTAGTTTATACAGTCTTAAACTCAGGTTGTTTGACGAGTCCCTCTTGCTGTTAACTATAAATCCGCAAGGACAGTAGCTGTGTCTGCTTCCCCACCGTTTTATCCCTCCTGTTTTACACAGTGCCTGCCCCGGGTCAGACCTTATGAGTGAGAAAAGCAATGAATAAAGTTGGGTGCTCTCCTGGACCAGAATTAAAATAAGGAAGCCTAGCTGAGCATAGTGTCAAGGGGTGGCATCGTGGGCTCATAATCTCAGCTCTCAGAGGGGGGTAGAAGGAAGATCAGGAGTTCAAGGTCATCCTTTGCTACATTACAATTTCAGGGCCAGTCTGAGCTACATGAGACCCCTGACTAGAAGAAATAACAGGTGTAAAGAATGTTATGGAGAAACGGGCAACTTTTGGGTGTGGGCTGTAGTTAGACAGCAGTGTTGTGATCACGTGGATGTCTTTATTCTTAGGAGACACCAATGAAAAATAATGTTATTTCAATTTTCAAACGGGTCAGAAAAAACAGTTGGAGACAGAGAAAGGTGGGAGGAGAAATGGGTGTGAGGGTGGTAGTCAGATTGCAGAGAAAGTGACAGAAGCTGTTTCCCCTGCCAGGGTCTTTTTCTTCAAGTTTAAAATTTATACTAGAGAATTGCATAACTCCGAGAGCAAGCAGGGTACAACAGCGTGCACCCATAGCAATCCCAGCCCTGCAAAGGCTCAGACAGGATTGCCACCGTGAGTTTAGCCTATCTTGTGAGAAGTCCTGGCTTCCATTCCAAGCACCACACAAACGGAACATGGTGGTACAGTCCTGCCCGGAGCTCAGGAGGTGGAGGCAGGAGGATCAGGAATTCATGGTCATCAGAAAACAAAAAGTAATAAAATATAAAATCCCACCGTGCGTAGAAGTGAGTGAATGAAAGAGAAAGGAGGAGCTGGGAGGAGGAAGAGAAGTCTTAAGTTCAGAGGCGGAGGCAGGAAACTGCGGAGACAGGCACCTGCCAGCAGGCACTGTGACCCTGGGTGGGTGTGGAGCCATCTCTTCCTGTGGAGGTATCTCTACATCAGGGAAGGTGCTGTGCTATGCTGTCAGGTTCCACCATGGGGTCCATCTGCCTACACCCCCCCTCCTTCTTGTGATGATTTTTTTGATTGTATGAAGCCAGGTGGTCTTAGATTTACAGTCTGATTTCCAACTTTGTAGATTGCTCTTTCTCTGTTAAAAGAAATAAATAAAACCCACTATTTTCCTGTTGCCCACCTGTTCTTGAACACACTGTATTTCCCTTTTTTGATTATTTATTGCTATCTAAAATTTACTCTCACACATGGAAGCTTAACCCACAAATATTTATTTGATCTGGGTCTGGGTGGGTCGAGGATTCTGGCTCTGCTGGAAGATTCTAGTTCTGGGTCCTAAGAAATTACAGTTAAGGGGATGGCTCAGTATGCCTACTTTAAATTGGGCGTGGCCATGGGTATTTGTAGTCCCAGCACGGGGAGGGTGGAGGCAAAAGAATTAGAAGCTCAGAGCCATTCCTGGTGACTAGTGGGTTTGAGGCTAGTGTGGGTTACATGAGACTCTGTGAAAACGAACAAATGAGGGCTGGTGAAGCCTGAGAGCCTGAGTTTGAGCTCTAGAAGCCATGGTGAGAGGAGAGAACCAACTCCCAAAAAGTTGTACTCTGATTGGTCTCTCTCTGGGAGGAGGAAGGGGGAGGGAGGGAGAGGGGAAGGAGGGAGGAGGAGGAGGAGGAGGAGGAAGAGGAGGAGGAGGAGGAGGAGGAGGAGGAGGAGGAGGAGGAGGAGAAGGAGGAGGAGGATAAATGGGGGACCAGGGAAGTGACTTAGTGGTTAAAGCCCTGTCCTGCAGGTATGAAGACTACAGTGTTGATTCCAAGAATCTGTCTAAATGTTGGGTGGGCATGGCAGCCAAACTGTTATTCCAGATTCTGAAGGCAGAGTCATGGGATCCCAGAGCAAACTGCTCCTGAGACTAGCCATATTGATGAACTCTGGGTTTGATTGAGAAACCCTGCCTCAATGCTTAAGGTAGAGATGTTTCCTGACGTCGACCTGAAGCTTTCATATACACATGTACACACACACACTCACATGTGCACATGTACACTCACATGTGGATACCCCCACACATGTAGAGTGTGCAAGCATGAAATGAAAAGTAAGGTTTTTTTTTTTTAAAGATGGCGGTCATGTTGCAGGCTTCTGGAGTATCCCTTGCATTAGGCAGTCTGCTCCCAGAGGACGTGGTGTAGGAGCAAAGCCTTAGTTGCTCAAAATATGGACCTGTCCACAAGAGGCTTCGGTGACCTCACACTGTGGCAACTAGCTTCCCCTAGACCAAGTGACTCAGGAGGGCAAGGTGAGACCACAGATCCTCTGGTGATGTAGCTCAGTTGGTAGAGTTCTTGCCAAGCATGCGTGAGTCCCCAGTACCTTATAAAACCACCCGTGGTGGCTCAGGCTCACCTGTGACTTAGGTAGAGAAAGAAGAATCAGAAGTTCAGAGTCATTCCCTGTTAACGTTGTAAGTAACGGACTACATGAGTCAGACAAATTAATTAGTTAATTCACTAATCTAGGGCCTTATTGCTGTTTTGTTTTGTTTGAAGCAGGGTATGTAGCCATGGCTGTTCTGGAACTCACTGTGTAGACCAGGCTGGCCTTGAACTCAGATCCGCTTGCCTCCCAAGTGATGGGATTAGGCGCGTGCTACCACAGCCCTCTTTAAGACCTTTAAGGCTTTAAAACCTTGTGCTTCAGCCCGTGTCTCTCGGTTTCTGCATCTGTAGTGTGTAGCTGGATAACACACATAACAGCTGTGTGACAGCCTCATCAGTGCCCGGCACGTAGGAGACCGAGGCTGCATCTCTGCCACTGTTAAAGAGTCACGCTCGGCTTTGTGTCTTCAAGATCTTTGCATCAGTTTGACCAACCTCTGAGGCTGAGAGGAGAGAAGCTGATGCCAAGTCCAGGCTTCCAACCTTCGTCATATGTAGCAATTTGGATGAAGGGGGAGGGGGGGCTAGAGAGATAACTAGGCAGTTAAAAACAGGGACTAACTGCCCTTGCAGAAGACCCAAGTTCAGCTCCCAGCATCCTCTTCTTTGGCTGTCTCACCACCTCCTATAACTCCCAATTCCAGAGGATCTGATACCCTCTTCTGGACTCTGCAGGTACCTGTACTCACATGCACAAATAATCCCCCAGCCCCCTATACATAATTAAAAAAAATAAAAACGAGAGATGAAGGGAAGACAGGCATGTCCAGGCTAGCTATTCTAGCAGGTATTGAATCCCAGTGTCTCAGCTCCATCCACATGGATATGATGGCCATCAGCGTGCCTGCCCTTGACCCTCTCTGTAGGCCCAGATCACAGCAGAGGTGGATTTTTAAGAAGCTGAGCTAGAGCTGGCAATTCCCCCCTCCTGCCCCCAACACACACACACACACACACACACACACACACACACACACACACACACACACACACACACGTGCTTTCTCTGTTGAGCTAAGAGCCCTGGCTGGGTGACAGCTTGAGTCAGGCGGGGTGCAGCCTTGAGTTATATACAGTTCTGGACCCTCTCTGGGTCCTGGGGGCCTCTGACGAAGTTCTCCTTCCGGCAGGTGGAAGGCTGAGAGCATTTTGGTGGGGGGACCTGCAGCTCTGTTGCATAGCCTGAGGACCCTTTGGTCCTTCTAGCTGTTGGAGACATCTGGATGCAGAATGGCTGGTGGGATTGTACCTCCCCGCCCACTGCCAGCCACTTATGCTCTTTATTAATAAAAGTGCTCCCGAGAAAGCTGAGTTGGGTCTGAATTCTGAGGATTCCCAGAAGCTCTTCAAGATCAAGAGCCAGACCTCAGACCCAGTAAGCAGTTTGGAGGACTTCAAAGTTAGAATGATTAGATTGTCTTCTCTACCGACTTGGCGCTCATGCCTGCGCAGGGTCACTATGGACCCTGCCTAAGGTTTCACTGACTAAACCCAGAGGCGTCGGTCAAGCATTCACCCTGGGGGCGGGTGACAGCCCACTTTGAAAAACCCTAGATCTTCCACGGTCTTTCTTCACTTCGGACTTAAACACTTCCTTTTTGAAACGTTAAAAAAAAAAGTTTCTTAAAAAATTTGGTTTGGTTGTCGTGGGACAGTGTTTCAAATACATTCTGTATATCAGGCCAGGGTAAATGTTCCCTCAGCCACGACTTGGCACAAAGTGGCGGGGCAGACCCAGCCTCCTTGGCTGCCTGCCCCCCACGACAGTCACCTTAGGTTCTCACCTCCTCTGCCCCTCCCCTTGTTGGGAAAAAGCTTTCAGAAGGCAGGAAGGAAGAGGAGGAGGAGGAGGAGGAGGAGGAGGAGAAGAGAGGAGGAGGAGAGAGGAAATGAAGACCGCCCTTAACTCAGAGAAAGGCCATCCCACCAAGATGAGGATAGTAGTAATTCACTGGTGGACCTAAGGCCATGATTACCTGAGAAGAAACCGGCAGGGAAACACCAGAAACTTCCATTACGCCATCGTGGGGCCTGAGGTACCACTGTTGACACACGTAAGTGGTGTAATTAAGAAAAATGAGTGTCAAAGTCATATTTAGCTACACAGAGAGGTGGAGGGCAATCAGGGCTGCGGGAGAGATTGTCAACAACCCAAAATGGAGCTGGGGGATAGCTCGGTTGGTCAGGTGCTGGCCGTGCAGGCATGAGGAGCTAAGTTCAGACCCCTACATCTACACTTGAAAAGAGGAAAAGAAAATAGGTATGGTGTCCTGTCACCCAGGTGTAATCCCAGAGGGAAAGGACAAAGATGGATGGATCCCCGACATTCATTGACCAGCCAGCCTAGACGAGTTAGAGTTACAGGTTTAGTGAGAGACCCTGTCTCAAAAAAATCAAGACGGAGTGTGATTGCGGATTGACACCCAGTGTCGACCTCTGGCCCCCAGTGCATGCATGACTGTGATGTACTCGTGTACACGGTGCACGCACACATGCATATAAAGATTTAGACAACTAAACTAGTGTTACGGGAGAAGCAGAGTTGAGGTTGCAAAGGGAGCTCAGGAGACGTCAGCAGGCATGCCTGGGACAGATGGAAGCCCCAGTAGCCTTCTCCCCCCACCCCACCCCCCGCCAGTGGCCTCCCCCAGTCTCACCTGGTCTCAACTTCAGTAGCTCCAAAGCGTGAAGGTCCCTTTAGTCCATGGTCATTTCTGCCTGTTCTTTCTGGATATGGACGTGACTAGGCTCTCCCTTGCCTCTGAGAAAGCAGAGGCGGTGCTGGGTGACAGTGGCTTGAGCCTGTCACTCCAGCACTCTGGGGGCTGAGGCAGGAGGATCACACGTCCCAGGCAAGCCTGAGCTACAGAGTTACGCCCTGCCTCGTTCCTACTAATTAATTAGTTAATTCATTAGGTAATTAGTTATTAAATGGTTAGTCATGCTGTAGCAACCTGATAACTGGCCTCACGAAGGTCAAACTCAGCTTCTTGAGCCCTCCCTCCCTCCCTCCCTCCCTCCTTCCCTCCCTCTTTCTGTGTCGTTGTCCCCTTCCCTCCCCTCCCACCCCCACCCCGTATTCCCAGCAGCTCCTGGGTTATTAGAGTGTTGGCTTTGTCCCTCAGCCAGAGCAGGGTGGGCCTCCCAGCACTGGACTCATGAAGTAGGCCTTCCGCTGCGCTAGTTGCGGTGGCTTCTCAAGCTCTGGGTGTGACGGACCTAGATGACTTAAGTATTGTCACCTTCATTGTCACCTAACCCCTGGTTTCTGCCACTGTGGCTTTTGTTGCTTCCTGTTAAGGATGTCGTGGTGAGAGAGGGGGATGTGGTGGGTTCATCCCAGACAGTACTTTACAAACTCTAGAAACACACATGGGTACCCTGTACTGGCCTCTGAAGTTTCTTTCTCCTAACTCTCTTTAAAAGAATAAGGGTAATTTTTAAAAAACCATGTGTCTGGGCCCATATTTTTCTTTTTCTTTTGGTTTGGTTTTTCGAGACAGGGTTTCTCTGTGTAGCCCTGGTTGTCCTGGAACTCACTCTGTAGACCAGGCTGGCCTCGAACTCAGAAATCCGCCTGCTTCTGCCTCCCAAGTGCTGGGATTAAAGGCGTGCACCACCACCACCCGGCTCTGGGCCCATAATTTTCATGCTGCAAGTCACAGGCTCCCTGACTTGGCTTCTGTCTAATTGAAGATTGCTCTGAGAGGCCATGTATACAGAACACACATACGTATCCATCAGATACATCCGCTGGCCATCACGCTGGGCCAGGCTGTAACTCAGGGAAGAGTGCCTGCCGAGCCTGCAGGAAGCTCTGGGTTCAATCCCCAGCATTGACTAGAGCCGAGTACGTTGGGGTCTGTGAGATGGCTCCGAGGGGAAAGGTGCTGCTCTCTGCCAGTCCTGGCATCCTGAGTTTCCTCTCTCGTACTCACATGGTGGAAGGAGAGAACTGACTCTTACAGGCTGGTTGTCCTCCAGCACACACTTGCCCAAATACATGCACAAACGCGTGCATTCAAATGACATAATAATAAATGTAGAACTTGGTGTGGTGGTGCACACCTATAATCCCAGCACTAGGGAGGCGGAGGCAGGAGGATGAGGTTAAGGCCATGCTCAGCTTATAAGAGATCCCGTGTCAAAAACAAAACAGAAGCAAAACCCTCAAGGAACAGCAAAATCCCAGTGCCCTCCCACTCCCAAAACCCTCTCTTGTAAATTTTACAGTAAACCATACATATCTGAAAGTTAAGGCAACCTTTTTCAGCCTACCAAACAAGAGGCTTCATTGTAGAAGAGGCACCTGGTTTTCAGAGAGCCTGAATCCGGCCTCCGTTGGTGGTTTTCGGTGGCTAGACCGCAAGACAACCCGATTCCACATAAGCGAGAAACTTCCTTGGTTTTTAACTCGTGAACGGAACCTGGATGACTGCCTTGTTCTATATAGTATCGACCCATGGAAGAAATCCTCCACTGGCCTCCGGAGAAGGGTGCACCCTCCGCCTGCCCCGGGTGGCCATGCTTTAATTATAAGAACATTACCTTTTACCTCCTGGTCAATTTGTTTCCCTCGTGTGCTCAGATCAGAGGCTTAGTGGGAAGCTTGCCCATAAAATACCACCCCAACAAGTATTGACCGGGTCAGGGGCAGGATGATAAATAGATTAGCCCTCCTGGAGAGCTCATAGCCTCAGTTCCCTCCTCCCCTCCTCCTCTGCTTCCCTCCTCCCCTCTCTCAATCTACCCCCCACCCCCTTGCACCTTGTCTGTCCTGCTCCCACCTCCTGGAGAGATTGGAGAGATTCCAGGACAGCCTGTCTCCTGATAACCTCTGCCCCCCCCCCCCCCCACACGATGTCGATGTCGGGGGTAACATGCTAGCCCTGTTGCCTCCCTGTGTTTATGTTGGGGCTGGACTGTGTGTGTGTGTGAAATCTGAGGCTGGGGGATGGGAGCCTCTGGCTCCCTTCTCTGTGGAATTGTCATCAAAGTCTGTTAGGTCTCTCTCAGCGGCCATCCCTAGCCCCTGCTGTGCATGTCCCCTCCTCTCTCAGGGTAGAAAATGGGATGGTGGAGAAGGTGGAGAGGGCTCCCCCACCCCCACCTTGCCTCTGAATGAGGCAACATCAGTAAAGGGGAACAAACAGGGTGATAAACTTTGACCTCTGTCCATGAGGGCTCAGCAGCTAGGTGGGCCCGGTCTCCATCTTGACCCTGTCACTGTCAAGGAATGGGAGGCTGGACAGTTTAAGAATCCTCAGTGCATCTCTCTGTAATGGAGATGATAGTTTCCAGCTTCACGGGCTTCTGAGGATAAGTGGGGCCGTGTCTGGCAGGCTGGACAGCTCAGAACCCAGTGTTCTGAGACCCTTCTCTCTTGCAGGCATGCTGTTCATCTGGCCTGCTTTGGTGTGAATCAAAACGTTGGGAGAGGTAGCCGGGAAGGGAGCTGACCTCCTATACTGCCCCCCTCACCCCCGCCAGCTTTCTCCTGACCCAGGCCTGACTCTCCAGTCTGTCCAGTTCCAGGCCCTGTGGGCGTGGTCAACACTTCTCAGCTGGCCAGCAGGCCTCCCCCAGCTCTTAGGCTCCCTCTCATCCCAGAATCCTCCCAAGCCGTCCCAACCTAGGAGAGTGTCTCCAGAGACATTGAATTAATTACAGAGGAGGTTGGGGATTGGGACTACAGGGTTTCTCCCCCGCCCCGTGTCCGGCTGTCCATGAGCAGATACACGCGGCTCGGTGTCTTGTAGAGTGGGGTCTCCAGTTTTACATGAGTACAGTGACATGGTTACAAGGCGTGGTGACAAAATGGCAGGAACTTTAGAGTGCTGGCCATAAGCAAGTCCTAGTTGAGATGGAGCTTGCATTCCCTCATGGCAAGCATGAGGGAAGATTCACTTCTGAAAGCCTTCTGGAACCTTCTTGCTTTTGCCACTTGTTGCTTTAAAACCAGCTTGCAGCTTCCACTTTGGTTCCTGAGCCCAAGGAAAGGAAGGAGGCAGCCCATGGCGGTGGCAAGAGGGGGGCGGGGTTAGGAAGGAGAGAGGGGTATAGGCCAAAGTGGCTCCTCTCTCAGCTGTGCCTTTCTCCAGGAAGAGGTAGCCATCCTGTGGAACCTGTGTGGAGAAGCCTGAAGCCTGCAATTTTCCTTCACCCTGCTGACCACCACTTATTCTGTTTGATCTTTGTGAAGAGTCCACTCTTTGTACATCAGCATTTTTTTGGCATTACCAGAGATTGGACCCAGGCTCTGGAGCCTGCTAGGCAAGGGCTCAGTGGCAAAGCCCTTCTTCCTCTCCTGTCGCTTTCTTCGAATCCTGTTCTGCATGACAACCACAGCCATCGTCCAAAGCATACATCTGTGCATGTCCCTTCCCAACTCAGAACCCACTGCCAGCCCCCATAGCCGTGAGGATAGAACCCAGAGTTCTTGCTGCCCAGGCTTGGCATGATCCAGCTTCTACCACTGTCACCAGCCTCTTCTGCTGTCCCCAGCTTCTTTCCCCGCTAGCCCTGTCTGTGCTCTACCTATTGCCCGCACTGGGAAGGACTTCCATCTTGGACAGCTCCCACCCAGGTCCTCCACGCAGTCAGTCAGATCCCTGCTAAGACATCGCTTTCTCCACTGCCATTCAGACTGCGTGGGTGGCCTCGGAGCCCTGGGCTTGTGGATGTGTCCACTCCTCCTACATCCCAGCACAGCCAAGGTCACCTGGCAGCATCTCCTCCCAGCCCAAGGGTGCATGTGCTCCTGAGGGCTGTACATTCATGCTTCACTTCCTGCCACAACCCCCACCTCTAGCACCATGCCAGCCAAGCCACGGAAGACAGGATGGCGCGTTACCACACCTAGGAGCCAGGCACCTGTCAGACTCACACATAGCTATTGGTCCTCCGCCATATCCTACCTGCTAGAGACTGAATTCTTAAAGAGAGAAAGGAAAGGAAAGAAGAGAAAGGAGAATATTCTCCAGTGTGTGTGTGTGTGTGTGTGTGTGTGTGTGTGTGTGTGTGTGTTGAACACTCTCTCCCAGAGCCAGAATTCTGGACATGGCTAAACAGTCATTTCCCTGAGTGTGACAAGACCTTGCAGTGATCGGGCCCAAGTCCAGTGTTCAGAAAATTGGTACTTGACCCAGAGACAGACAGTGACTTCAGTATGATTCTAGTACGTATCTCCCTCCCTGTCCTTGCTGTCCTTCACCTCTCTTTCCTCATTCTCCCCCTCCTCCCTTCTGTACATGAACACACACACACACACACACAAACACACACACACACTCACACACACACAAACACACACACTCACACACACACTCACACACACACACACAAACACACACACTCACACACACACACAAACACACCCACTCACACACAAACACACACACACACACAAACACACACACTCACACACAAACACACTCACACACACACAAACACACACTCACAAACACACACTCACACATACTCTCTCTCTCTCTCACTCACACACACACACACTCACACACACACCAGGAGATGACATAGAGGCCTGATACTTCCCACACTCCCGCAGTATCGATCTTAGGGAGAGTGTCAGGAAGTACAGGAGAGAAAATTTGCCTCCTTGCAACCTCAGTTCTGAACAAGGAAATCTTGGCAGGCTGTTGACTTCCTCTCTGTAAAAAGAGCCTCGCTTCAGAACACCGCTACTTATTTTTAAAACTCTGAGGAACGACTTGGGTTCTGTGACTTGGGTGTTTTTTTTTTTTTTAAATACAGGAAATTCCAGATGGTTTGTTTTTCTGTCTCAGAAATTCTGTCTGTAGGGAGGAGAATGATCCCGAATGGTGCTGAGAGCTCTGTCTAGGAGACAGAGCCCAGCATGGACAGAACGTGGTCAGTGCTTTCGGAGGTGCCAGGCCGTGTGGCCTTTCTGCGTGTCTGCAGGGGAGAGCCTCAGTCCTCTTGTGTTCCCCCAGCTCCCAGGTAGTGGGAGAAGCAGGCTCCACACAGAAAAGATCTGGGGTGGAGGTTGGGCACTCAGGAGTGAAGGGAAGCTCTGAGAAACCCAGCAATTACATTTCCTGGAGAACTTAGCTGTGTGCTGCCAGTGGGCGGGGAGGGCTTACAGCAAGGATCCTGGACATGAACGTGGAAGGTTCTGGGAATGACCTTCCACTTGAACAGAAGAAGAATTTTCCCAGAAAAATAAAGTCTTACCAGTGAGTGTCTTCCAAAGGTCATGAGTTCTCAAAGCAAGGGATATGATCATGGCTGGGACTGTGTGTGTAGTAGGCCTATTGCAGAGTTCTGGGTGAGGAAGGGGCAGCCTGGGCTAGGTTAGGTCCCAGCACCCTCTGACTGACCATAAGGTACAGGACACACCCTAACTGTTGGAAAACATCTGTGGGTCCTATGAGGCTGGGTCTTTGAATACAGCAAACACTTGTGGGTTTTGTCATAGGGATGTGCAGTGCTGTCCGAACACACCCCTCCGTGTCTGCTGGCTGGGTAAGCATTTCGGACCTTATTGTCGAGACGCATGAGCCTGCAGGAGCGGAATCATTGTGACCCAACAGATCGGTGGGGTCAGAACAACTGGAGGCTAAGCGGCTCCAGAGAGGAACCTGTAAGGATCAGAGATGCAGGCAGCTTCGTCCTTGCCCATCACTGCCATTTCAAAACAAACTCTTTTCTTAAAATAGGACTCGGCATGGTTGCGGGTGGGGTACAGGAAGACCTGGCATGTCCCTGGCAGATGCTGGCACACAATCCCACTTCTTAAGAGCACCTGGGTGAAAGATACCATTCTCTCCTTTTCCCGTACTAGTCAGGAGCTCAGGGTACCTAAGACTGCTTCAGAATAGAAGCAGGGGGGGGGGGGAGAGCTAAGCCACAGGAACGCACCCTGGTGGGGCTCTGTGGGCCTGGCAGGGACAGGGCATTGAGTAAGTGAGCCCCGCCATGAAACCAACCTCCCCCACCCCATCAGAACTAATCGCATCCAGACCATACTGAGGCTCTCCCCTGTCTGCCCATCTTCCTACTCCTGCACTCCTTTTTTTAAAAACAAGTCTTTTAAATTAAGCTTAATAATTTGTATATGTATGTGGGAGTGTGTTCCACAGTGTGTGTATGTGTGTAGGCCAGAGGACAGGATTGTAAACTTAAAACACTTCCTTTCTCAGATCTTTTTTTTTTTTTTTGATAGCTTAATTGTGAGGTTCAAGCGTGAACCTTGTAGGCAACCACGTTGTATTGCAGTGTCAAGTGACTGGGCGAGCCTGTGAAGACCTTAGCGTAGAGGGAATCATGAAAGCGGTGTGCCTTTTGTCTGTCTTTTTTTGCCCCTTCATTAATTATGATTTCTCTAATAAGCCCATGGCAGAGAATAAAAGCTAAGCAACCCAGGCTTCTTTCTAGCTTTGGGCAGGAGCATCAGGTATGCTCCACAGACAGGAAAGGAAGAGGGAAGAGGAAGCAGCCAGGAGTGCCCTGTCAGTCCTGGGCTCAGAGGAAGGAAGTTATGATGGGTACACCTTGATGCTTTGTCTTGTCTGGGCACTGCTCCTGGGTCATGGCACGAGCCACACGCTGTCATGTCCCAGGCTCTGAGCTCCTTTCTAGTGCTTGCTATACTGTCTGTCTGCTGATGCTTCCAAACTGCGTGGCTTGTGAGCATGCTCAGAACCCGGGCTTTGGTTCTGGTCCCGAGCTTCTCTACCAAGTCCTCAGCACCTTCAATTTATGAATGAATCTCATCTCAGAGTCTGTTTATCGGCTCCCACGCCCTGCTGTGTATCTATTTGGACATGGGGGTAGGCTCTCTGCTCTTTGGGGAACCAGGGACTCAGTGACCTGTGTGAATCTTCAAGGCAGTGGGAAGACACTAAAAGAGAAAATATTTCAAGCAGTTTTACAGAAAACCAATGTCTGTAAAAACCTCTCCAGTGCTCGGTGACTCCAGGAAAGCCAAAGAGCCCCTCTTTTTTTTTTGGTTTTTCAAGACAGGGTTTCTCTGTGTAGCCCTGGCTGTCCTGGAACTCACTTTGTAGACCAGGCTGGCCTTGAACTCAGAAATCCGCCTGCCTCTGCCTCCCGACAAAACCTCTCTTAATCCTCATTGTATCTTTAGCACCAAGAGAAAACTCTCATCTGCCCTTCTTTCAATTGGTTATTGGAAGATTTCTGGGTAGTGTATGTCATTAGGTTCCTACAAAAGTGGCTCTAGTTAGACACACTCATCCAGTGCAAATAAGATTTATTTATTCAGCTCGCTTATTGCTCAGGCCTGCCATATGCTAGAAACAGTTGTGTATAGTGACAAAAACCACACCCAGCCTTCTGGAGGCTTCCATTGTAGTGGGAAAAAAAAAACCCAACCCATCTAGATGGCAAATAAGCCAGCTAATGGTAAGACTGTATTTGTGGTGTTGATGCACGAGAACCAGGAGGTCTGCGAAGAAACTGAGGGGACATTCCTGTCTCCCTCTGAAAATTCCAGCCTGCTAGAACCACCAGGAGCTCCTCGTGATCATTGCTGGAAGGACCATAGGCACACAGACACCCCAGGATGCAGTGACATTGGAAGCTTACAGCCCACTCTATAAGGGAGAGAGACATGGGACACAGGTGATCTAGCGGGGTAGCCTGGAGTGCATCAGACCACAAACAATACCGAGATACGGAACAAAGTTCCCCTGGCTCTAGAGAGGTCTACAGTTCTGGGGAGGTGGGGAACAGAGTTGTCACGATGCACCATGTCCTTGAAGTCTCCAGAAGGAACAAAAAACCATGTCTGGGCATGGTTGAGGGAGGGATCTTTTGAAAGCTGCCTTCTATGAGAGGAAGGCTTGAGAGAGGATTGGGGAGGATCCTGAGGTGACAGGGAGGCTTCAGGACTTACTGCTCCAGCTCTGACCTTGGAGGAGGGAGTGTTTCCTGAGCCCCAACAGTATGGCTTAATCAGGTTGTGGCCTGAAGCTCAGAAGAGCATGTCAGCAAGCAGGGTTGTGGAGGGTGGAGCCTCCTAAGGTTGCTGGGTGTGAGTTACTAGAGGCTGTTGGGGAGCAGCGAGGTGCAGGCTAGGGAGGGAGCCCCTCCACGTGGGAAGAACAGTATCTTCCTGTTCTCGATGAGTACTTTCCACTTCTTCTCTTGTGTTCCTTCCTGTTCTCTAAGTTTTGGAGTTACTAAGTCATTGGAGGTTTGTTCTGAATCCCCAGAGTCCTTTAAAACATCCTCAGGGACACAACAAGATGGCTTAGCTGTTTACCAAGCCAGACAACCTGAGTTTGATTCCCCAGAACCCGTATGGTGGAAAGAGAGAACTGACCCCACAGTTGTTCTCTGACCTCACTCCCACACATGCCCATAAAACGGATAGATTAAAATGTGAGAAAACACGGTCGGAATGTAGAAGGGAGAATACTGGGCCGTGATGTCAGTCCCCTGGGCTCTCATCAGCCCTGCCGCTCTGACCTTGGACAAAAGGCGTATCCTCTCAGATCTTCTGTCCTCACCTGTACCACAGGGGTAGGTATCTCCTCTCCATCCCTCAGAGGGTGGTTATAAAGCTAAAGCTAAAGCGTGAACATGTGTGGCTTTGCTTTAGTGATGCTGTGTATGGGAAAGAGACCTGACCACGGGTGGGTTCTCTGCATCACAGGTTCATGGTGCTTCGGTGCGCCCATCCTCTCGGCGAGGGTTGCTGAGGTCAGCTTGGATCAGGTGGATCTGCAGATGGAAACCATTCCACATGTATTCTTCCAGTGCCGCAGAGACAATATTCCGAGGAAGGAAATGAATAATGAATGAGTGTTTTGTAAAGTCAAGCTGCTTCTGGAAGGATTCTGTGAACAGGAAAACAGCGAATGTGGACAGTCTTGTATTGCTCGCTCTCTGCAAGAGACTGTCACCAGCGAGGCCTGCAGCCTTCAAAAGTGTATGTGGCGCCAAGGCCATGGGGTCAAGGAAATACGTCTGTGGTTCTTCAGAGTGTCACCCCAGGGTTCCTAGAGCCCCTGCCCTCTGCCTCCAGCACAGCAAACAGGGCTATCCGCTGCCATCCTTGTTTCTGGTGGGCACGTGATAGACAGAACCACACATTTGAGGTAGGCTGGAGGCAAGCCCTGAAGAATAAACAGAAGATGGTGGCGCTTGGCAGACACTGGCCAGAACCATGGGTGCTGGGATTCAAGGGAGAGCTTGGAAGAAGTGCTGTTGGGTAAATGTCTGTAGGATAAGATAGCCCCAGGGGCAGACCCTGGGATGAGGCCAAGGCTCCTAGGGTGGCTTGCCTGGGTTGGCCTGGTCTTGAGGACCAAGCATAAGGACCAGGAGCGGAGATGATAGAGGGTCTTGGAAAGAGGACTTTGTGTCCCAGGGAAAGAAGTTTGGATTTGTCCTAGTGTCTTTGGGAATCAGAGGCTAAGTCAGAGGTGAAGAGTTGGGTCTGTATTCTGCAGGGTTGGCGGCTAGGCTGCATTTGCTGGGTGGGGACATACCCAAGGGGAAGAGGAGAGTTGTCTATATAGAGCAAGCTGGCCTCAAACTCAGAGATCCATTTGCCTCTGCCTTCTTCAGCGCTGAGGTTAAAGGTTTGTGTCACCATGCTGGATGTCCTGGCTAGGGTTTCTATTGCTGTGATGAAACCCAGCTGGGGAGACTCAGGGTTAGACTCAGAGACCCGTCGGCTTCATGGATGGTGCTGTCTTCCCATTTGAAAGGGCATCTTCAGCTGGCGTAGCAGCCAGTGTCTGGCTCAACAACAAGCCTGAGTTCCTCTGCACCATGGGTGGGGCCCGAGTAGCAAGTTCTAGGATCACATGCTCTTTACAGAAATGAGATGATTTAACCAGTCTCACCAATGTCTTACACTGATACATCCCCTCCTTTGGGGTAGGGCCACGGGCATTTTCTTTCAGCTTCTGAGCAACAGAGCTGAATCGGGACACATCTATCAGCGTTAGCAAAACACCCCATGTGTGTGCCCTGTTCCCTTCCCCCTTGCTCATGTGCAGGGGGTTGAATGGAGGGCCTTGTGCATGTTAAGCTAGTGGTGTAAATTGAGATGCCCAAACTTTCCCCTCTCTCCCTTTCAAATTTTTTGTTGTTGATGATTTTTGTTTTTGAGACAGGGTCTCACTATCCTGTTGTGAAACTTGCTGTGTAGATCAGGCTGGCCTTGAACTCAGAGATCCACTTGCCCCTATCTCCTGAGTGCTAAGGTTAAAAGCTCATACCACCATGCCGGATGTCCTGGGTAGGGTTTCTGTTGCTGTGACGAAGCACCATGACCAAGGAAGCAAGTAGGAGAGGAAAGGGTTAAATGGCTTGTGCTTCCACATCTCTGTTCATCATAGAAGAAAGCCAGGACAGGAACCCAAAACAGGCAGGAACCTGGAGGCAGGAGCTGAGGCAGAGGTCATGGGGGAGGGGGGGGTTGCTGCTTACTGGCTTGTTCAGTTCACTTTCTTATAGAACCCAGAACCACCAGCCAATGGATGGTACCACCCTCAATGGGCTGCACTGCCCCTCTACCATCAATTACTAATTAAGAATGCCCTACAGACTTGGCTTGTCTATAATCTGATCTTATAGCCACGTTTCTCAGTTGAGGCTCCTTCCTCTCCAGTGACTCTCGCTTGTGTCAAGTTGACACGAAACTAGCCATTCCAGAAGCCTTCTTCCTAATTTTGAGCCTGGCAGGGTACTCAGGCTGGCCTTGAACTACTGATCTTCTTGCCTCAGCCTCCCAAGGAGCTGGGATAACAGACCCATGTTGTCAGGCCTGGCTTTCCTCTGCCTCCTCCCGCTCCCACTCCTCCTCCTCTAACAGGGCCTCATGTAGTCCAGGCTGGCCTTGATCTTGCTATGTAGCTAAGAGTGACCTTTCCTAGTCAAGCTTTAACCCTTGCATGCTAGGATTATAAGCATGGAGCACCACTTCCGTGTATGCAGCACTGGGGACCAAACCAGAGGCCTTATGCATGATAGACAAACACCCTAGCAACCTAACTCCACTCCGGCTCTGGTTCTCTTTAAGGAACCTCCCCACAGCTCCCACAAAGCTGAATCAGGCCACGGTGGCAGTTGAGTTTTTTTCCTCCTCAGCCAAAGTGGCTGATGCTATGGTAGTGACTAGGCCTTTAGCTCCAGGGCAGGAGAAAGTCCCAAGGCTATGGGGGTTAGTGTGCAGATAGCCAGAGGACTGTTTGTTCTCTTCTTGGTGTGCAATGTGGCTGTTAGCATCTCCGCATTTACTCTGCATTGTTCTCTGCGTGTGGCCAAGGCCTTTGTTCTTTAGGAGAAATTTGTGAATTGTTGGTTCATTCTGTATGGGAGGGAAGTGGGAAGGCATGAGGTGTAGGGGGAGGGGGGCTTGCTGAAACTGTCTCACAGGTAGATTCAGAGGGTCTGGGTCTAGCAGGGAGTCAGTGTAGATGCATAGGACTTTCTCTGTTTAATCCTCTCTCTCTCTCTCTCTCTCTCTCTCTCTCTCTCTCTCTCTCTCTCTCTCTCTCTCTCTGTGTGTGTGTGTGTGTGTGTCTGGGGGGCGGTGAGTGTGGATATGTATATATAGCTGCAAGTGTGGAGGAGGTTAGAAGATGACATTACCTTCCAGCTTGCTGGACCCAGGGCTTCTTGTTTAGCCAAAGCTGTGCCAGGCTAGTGCCCCCCCCCCAGTGGGCTTCTGTGGATCCTCCTGCCTCCACCTACCATCCTACCAACAGAGCCCTGACCTTGCAGACACGAATTCATACATGGTTTGTATGATTTATGGAGATTCAAACTTGGGCTCTCAGGCTTGTGTGACAAGTGTTTTACCCACGGAACCATCATTCCCGATCTGGGTTTTAGAACATGGGCCCAGTGTGCATGGAGTCCTGGCTAGACCTGGTGCTCTTCAGCTCTCCATGTGTCGTGGAGACAAGTGACTTCTCCCCTCCTGGAGGTCAGGGGGAGGCTGGCAACTCCTGGGCAGGAATCCTGAGCAGAGGCCTCGGTGCCACATGGAACATATTGGATGAGACAAGCTTGAACTTTGAGAGCCTTTGAGCCCTGAGATTCTAGGGTTTGTCACCTGCCCTCCCACATTGTCACTGGAAGTAGAGGGAAAATGCCAGAGGGAAGCAGCCTTGTATCGAACTCTGTGGGAAATGGGGATAGCATGGCAACTTGGAGACCTTGCTTTTGACAGCTGACTGGGTGCTCAAAGCTCAGTGCAGACTTGCTTCCTGTCCCTCTGCACAGAAAGAACGGGAAGAACTCAGTAACTGCAGATTGGTTGTGACCGTGTTTTAGAGCGCTTGGGTTTGACCCGTGGGTCCTGGAGCCCAGCCAGGTGCTTCACCATCAGTGGGTTCAATCTGAGACCTGTTTGCCTGCCGAGCAAGGTTACAGTTTTACAGTCTGTCCCATTATCTAGCCACCAGATTGCCTGCTACAGATTCAGGAAAGGGCCATAGGGGTCAACTGACTCTACTTCCTCAGTGTGAGTGAGTGTGTGTGTGTACAGGAGTGCACACACGTGCACATGCATGCATGTGTTAGAAGACCAGAGGTGGAATTGAGGTGACTGGATATTCTGTCATGGCTAAGCTGTTAGCTTTCAACATCAGGAGCAAGGTGTTCTTCTACAAAGGAGACATGAATGTCAGGGCTGGACCTAAATTTTTTCATCAATGAATTTTCATGAATAATTCAATCGGGGCAGTGCTTTGTAGGGTTTCAAAGGACTCTTCATGTGCGAGATGTCATCAAATTGTTCTAACAGCTGGAAGCTGGTATTGCCTTCATTTTGCCAAAGAAGGAACCAAGTCTAAAAGGCCCAGGCGGAGCAGGACACTGCAGATGTTCACTGTTTCATAACGGCTGTCTACAGGCGGGTCGTATGCTCATTGTGCTAATGACAGGCCCTGTAATGTGACAGTGATATAGTCCCTAGGTTTCTCCTGTTCACAGTGACACCTCTACCCATCACTGGGACAGTGTCTTGTTATGTAGTCCAGAATGGTCTGGAGTTCATAATCTTTCTGCTTCTGCTTCTGCTCCGAAGCTCCGCCGCCCCCCCCCCCGCTCCCCCCCCCGCTCCCCCCCCCGCTCCCCCCCCCACTGTCTCTTGGGTGAGTCTGCTTTGACTGAGAGAGACCAGCAAGGTTAGCCAGACCCCAGACTCTGCTGTGTGCACACCCCCAGCCTGTCCCTCCAGCTGTGACTCTGGACAAGTGACTTCATCAACACTCTCGGGTGTAAAATCAGAATAATGGCAGCATCTGTTGCATGGACTAACTGCAGGAATTCCATTAGATAATCCACGTGCAGCGCTGAGCCCGGGACCTGACACAGTGCATTGGTTTATTTACTTATAGGCAGTACCGAGGATTAAGTCTTGGGCCTCTTGCAAGTCAGGCAAGAGCTCTAACCCTGAGCTACAGCTACAGCTCCTGATCCTGATCTTAGCTGTCGCCATCTGCGTTCTTGAAATTATTGGTTTCATGTACTAAGTATATTCATCTTTATTTGGACACTATGTGTATATATATATATATGTGTGTGTGTGTGTGTGTGTGTGTGTGTGTGTATTCCAAACATGGATATACACTGAAAATTTTTTAGCAGTTGTTTAATTTTTTCCATTATTATGTGTATTATTAATGTGTCTGTGGGAGTGCACATGCCACGGGGCCATGTGGAGGTCAGAAGACAACTTTGTGGAGTTGATTCTCTTCTCCCACCTTTCGTTGGTATTCTCCTTTCTGTTGCTTCGATAACACATCCTGAGAAAAAGCATCCCGGGGGAGGAAGGGTTTTGGCTCACAGTTCCAGCTCACAGTCTTTGCTGTGGGGGTGTCCCAGCTGCTGCGGCTTCAGGCAGCTGCCACCACATCCGCACTCACGAGCAGAGAGACATGAACGCACGCACAGCGGGCTTTCGGTAGTCTTTTGCTTCTCTTACACAGTCCAGGACCCAAACCCCAGGAACTCAGGGAATGGTGCCTGCACTATCAGATGGGCTCTTGCCATATCAATTAAGGCAATCAAGAAAATCCCCTGCAGACACGCCCACAGGCCAACCCGAGCTAGACAGTCTCTCGTGGACTCATTTCTCATCCCCAAGTCCTTCTGGATTTAGTGGAATTAACAATTAAAACCAGCCCTCATAGGCGGTTTTGGGGATAAGACTCAGGTCATAAAGCTATGTGACAAGCATATTACATACTCAGGTGTCCCACTGACCCCTTGACTTTTATTTAAGACAAGGTCTTGCAATGTGGTCCAGGCTGACCTCCAACCCTTGGTGATCCAGAGTGCCACTCAGCCCAGCTCCTTAAACATACCTTTAATATATCTATTTGGTCTGGAAATCCCAGTGGCCTTGGGCTTGCTTCTTAGCATCTGTCGGAAGTGTTTTCTCAGAGCTCCACCTGAATTCACAGGGAGCCCCTTGAAATCCACTGGAAAGCCTGGCTTATCGCTGCCAACCCACCGAACACCCCCAGCGAGATGGAGAGGGAGGAGGGGGGGCTCTGTGTAATTTACGGCGTCACTCCTCGCTGCCATTTGGCATTCCACGCACTGCCATACCCATTAGCAGTCACTTCTGAGTATTTATGATCCTGCGGCTGGAGCACTTTGAGTCTCATAACAGAAACAGGGTCACATTTAGAAAACGTTCCCAATGCCATGCTGGAAAATGAGACACCCCACCCCTCCTCCCTCTTCTCCCCAGGCTGATGGATGGGGCCAGGCAGGCAGAGTGTGGGCAGCTCTCCAGGCCAAACTGTGTCCTTTTTCACACACCCAGCTGTAGGCTGGCTGTGTGGCTCAGGCCTCACCTACCAGTTCTGGGCTGTCTGCTTGGAGGAGGTGGCCAGGGTGGACTAGGGTAGAAAGACACATCACTAAATACTAGATTGGCTTCCCTGGTGTGAAGATGAAGCTGGGAACTGTTATCCTCCACAGTCCTGGTTCAGTCTGGCTCCCTAGTTGACCAAGAGGGCTCAGCAGTTGAGAACATTGTTACTCTTACAGAGTTCAACCCAGGTTCAGTTCCCAAGAGGCTCACAACCACCTGTAACTCCAGCTCCGGGGTCGGGGTCTCTGGTGTCCTCTTCTGATCCCTGAGGGTACTAGGCATGGGGCACACACACAAACATGCAATCAAAACACTTGTGCACATAACATAATATTAAAAAGAAAGAACTCTGAAGTCGGAGTGCAGGCTAGACCAGATACCCAACCCACTGCCGCTGCTGTCTCTATTAGGGTCTTCCAATTTCCCCCTTGTTAAGCTGAGAGCCTCCTCCACCCGCTCAATTGCTAGACACCCAGCAGGTGTCTGGCAGCCAAATTATACAGGAGTGTTGATCAAGAGAAGCCATGGGCTTCAAAGGAGGAGATGAACTAGGGTTTATGTTGCCAAGCTAAATTAAAAGCTAGGATCGTCAGCATGTATGAAAGGGTGCTGTCCTCAGTACTCTGATGCATCAGCCTGTTAGGGAGAGTTTTCAGTGAACGGTCTGAGGGAGATGTGAGTTCCTGCCCCTGCCCCTGCCCCTGCCGTCTCTGTGAGCCTGGGACCAAGATTGGTATCTATAGATCTCCCCTCCTCTTTCCTCCCCTCCCTTTTCCTCCTCTGTCGCCTGCCCTGCCCTCTTCTTTCTCCTGAGTCTCATTGTAGCCCAGGCTGTCCTTGAACTCCTCCTAGACCTCCTGTTGCCCAGGCCTGCTGTGTGTCTGTTTCTCTGATGCTCACTTGCAAGGCTGTCTTTAGACTCAGAAAGCAGGGGAGCAACTGCCAATCCAGGCGCCTTGGGCCCTTAGTATCCACTTCCCTTGGCCGGGACGGACGGACAAGGGCTTTCAGAGCTTGCCACTTAATTCCCCCAGAAGTCAGGATCTGGGGAGATCTAGAACTATGCACCATGGCTGCCTGGGACACAGATGACACCCCCTCCCCCCACTGGACACCCCCCCACACACTGTTTTATCCTTCTTTGCTTTACACGAATCCTCCTAATGCCCACCATTTCCTTCAACCATAAAAGTATAAATTAAAAAAAACGAGAGAAAATAAAAGAGGCTGGCTTATTTCCTCTTCGTTCTTACCCAGAGTCTCCTGGATGTTATTATTTTTTTAAAACCCTCCCATCACACTTTCAGCCTTGAAAGCATTTTTTAGTCATTAATTAGTAATCCATATTAATATGCAGATTGAATTAATCTGGTTCGGGCAAAAGTTTGTCTGGAGGAAACGAAGCTGGTGTGTTAGATCCCTCCACCTGCGTCTCCATCTCCCATCTCCAGTCTCCCGTCTCCCCTCTCCCCTCTCCCCTCTCTCCTCTCCTGTTTCCCCTTCTCCCCGCACCTCTTCCTGATCATTAGCAGGATTATGGCTGATTAGGCAGGGCTGGTGAGGCTTAAGAGTGTGTGCAGCCCCAGGGACACCCACGGGGAGGACATGTCCTGCTCTGAGGGCTCTGCTGCACGGACGCCATTGGGGGAATAGCGTGGGGGGTCATTAGCTTTTAGAGCTGAAATTGGCTTCATAAATACTCAGCTACAGGAAGCGGTTTCTGCTTCCGTTTTTTTGTTTTGTTTTGTTTTTTGTTTTTAATTTATTTCAGCTGAATTCCTCCTTGGCTCTGTTATTGTGTGAGGAGGTTGGGGTTTTTTTGTTTTTTGTTTTAAATCTCCAGGGAAAAAGGTGTATTCTCTATAATATGACTACTGATTGCTCTCTTACTGTGTGTGCACCAGGCACCCAGTGAGCTGTGGGTTTGATGTACCCACACCTCTGGAGGAGAGCTGTTATTTCTTCCTGGTGCAAATGAGGAAGTTGTTGCTCAGTGGAGGGAAATCTGAAGGCTGCCAAAGGGCAGAGCTGGTGTATTTGTGAACCCTTTGTTGTTTGGTTTGGTTTTGGTGTTTTTCAGGAAGGCCTTTCACTGTGTAGACCAGGCTAGCCCAGAACTCAAGATGATCCTCCTGCCTCAGCTTTCCCCCGTGCTGGGATTACAGGCTTACATCACCATGACCCGCTGGGGTGTGGACTCAAAACCCTTCGGTCTGTGCTTTTCTTTAGTTGACCATTTGAAGTCTTTCCACCCTGGCTGCTGTGTTTCTGTGTCCTCCCACGGTCCTCCTCTGTAGGCTTCAGGTGGGCAAAAGTCCCCGAACTGTCCCCCTGCTGGGTGACACCATCTTTTCCTCGTCTTGCAGGGAGAGATGTTAGGAGCTGGATACTGTAACTGAGAGGAGTTGGCCTGCCTGACCTGGGCATGGCCCAGAGTCACCGCCCTGGGTAGGAAGCTCCTGTGGCCTCTGCTTAGGGGCCTTGCTGGGGTAGTAGGTCTGAGTGCCCTGGGCCCGGAGCTTAAGCCTCTCACATTCTCTAGGGAAGAAGCCCTGGGTTCTGGGAAGCCTGTGGATTGGCAGCTTCCGTCTCTAGCCTTAGCTGTGTTTTAGTAAAGCAGTTTCTAAAAGCCAAGCTTTGTGCTCAGAGGGTGGCATCCATGACTCTTGGTCCTCGATGATAAGATTGTTGATGAGCCTGTAGGCCCGCTGAGAAAAGCCTGACGGTCACAGAGGGCTGGGCTGTTTTCAGTAGAGCCACTTTAGGACGTGGAGAGTTTGTCCAAATCCAGAGGCTCCCATTCCAGTTCCCTGTGGTATCGTGCTCCGTGCGCGCGCTCGTGTGTGTGTGTGTGTGTGTGTGTGTGAGAGAGAGAGAGAGAGAGAGAGAGAGAGAGAGGGAGAGGGAGAGGGAGAGGGAGAGAGAACGAGAGAGAGAGAGAGAACAAGCTTATGCTTACAATAGACCAGGTGCAGTACAAAGCCAATGAGGGATACACGCCTTTCCCTCATGGGTATGCAGTCTGTTAAACTGGTAAATACAAGAGAACCCTCAGACATGGCTGACAGACACTACCAGGACCATCCCTAGTCCCAGGCGGCCTTACACAGGCCTCTTCTCTTAACCCCATGTCCCCACCTACAAAGTTAGATAAGTAAAAATGGCTCTCCCGGGGTCTTGATAAGGACCCGAAGAGGGGAAGTGTGTGTTGGATGGTGCATCCCGTAAGCGCTCGGTACAAGGACAGGTGAGCGACAGCCTAATCACAGATGTGTATCTCAGAAAGGGCCAGCCTGACAACCCCATAGGCTTCTGTCCCTCTTATGTGATAGACAGTGCGGAGTTCAGATGTTAAGGATAATGGGCCCTTTCTGTTGGTTCCGGGACACTAGTGGGGAAAGTAAGGACCTCTCTCAAAGGGTCCTTATCAAGACCTTGACCTGTGTGCTCAAGCCTTAAGGGATAATGTGTTGACAAAAAACAGCCATTCTGTCCTGTGAGCGGGGATGAGATGGGCATGAGTCCATTTCTTGGATAAGGAAGGCAACTCAAGGGCAGGTATGTCCCGTGCCAGGCCAGGGTGCTCCTGTTCTCTGCAACCCCACAGGAGACCTATGCTTGAGGCCCTCTTGGCCACTTCTTGGTTTCCAGACCTAGGCAGGGGATAACAGAGCCTCACATGTCCCCATCTGTAGCCTGAGAGATATACTAGTCTGGCAGGGCTGTGGAAATAGTCAGGTAGTGCTCAGGATACATAATGCAGGAGTGCTCAGCCAACATGGGAGGTGATCAGCCCTGCCCAGCATTGGGCTGTAGAGAAGAGGACATCCTCTGGCCAGGTCAGTGTGGCTTCTCTGGGAGGCCTCACCCCAGCTGGTTCCGAAGCATATGGGTTTGAGGTTCAGCAATTCCTAGGGAGCCTGGCCCGACAGCCCCTGAAATGTGCCGAGACCGATTGAAGACAGAGTGGGGGAACATGAGAGGGTGACATCAGAGGGCATGAGGTTAGAGTTTCTTGTTTGCTTTTCCAACAGCAGTAAAATTTCACTGTAGGAAGTTGGCAGAGTGCAAGTGAGTGTAAACACCAGAGCATACTCGGTGACCGTGACAGTTGGCAGATGACCACAGCCTTTTATGTCTCTCCTTAGCCAGCAGATAAAGAGGGCAAGAGGGTGAAGCCCTCGGGGTCTCGGGCATGCGGTCTGTAATGTAAGGTTGATATAGAGCAAAGGAAGATGGTGCTCTTTCTACTTCTCTAGTGCCATGGGAGAGGGTGCTCATCTATCCAGTGGGCTCATTCAACCTCTGTGGTTAGGTCCGTCCCTCAGGAACCACACCCACTCCTTTCTGTTTGTTGCACTTTCCTGTGGGCTTGTTAAACTCCTGCTTCCTGCCCCTACCCCAGGGTGAGCTCCAGCCGATTGGGCGCGCAGTCTGGAACTTGCATCTCTAACCTAGTTTCTGGTGCCGGTACTGTGTCCTGTTCTGACTTACCCTGGAGTACATGGGCTCTAGGCCAGTGGGTAGGGTGTGTCACCAATCCTAATACCACAGGCTTCAGAGCTGCAGGCATGCAATGGAAGCTGCATTTTGAACAGCCAAGAGAGTAGACTCCAGCCTGTCCCTCAATCCCGTCCCCAATTCCTGATCCCGCTAACAGCTGTCCCTGTGTGGACTTCAGGATACTTGTCAGTGAGGGCCTGACCTCCCATTTATGGTCAGGCCAAGGAGCCTGTCTCAAGCAGTTGATAGACTGCAGACCCCGTGGCAGATGTGCGTGTGTACACACACACACACACACACACACACGCACGCACGCACGCACGCACGCACGCACGCGTAAGTAGCAATGCTTTGCTAGGACCCCAAGCATACGATTCCCTGAAGAGATGCCAGGGAGACAAATGGAGATTCTGTGGCATGAATCTCGCCCACCTGGTGGTCTCTGTGGGCTACTGTTAAATTGCATTTTCTTTTCATTTTTCTCTCCCTTCCCTGGGACCGGCTCCCCTTAGAACCTGACACGAGCTAGATAAGTGTGATTAAGCACTGAAGCTGTGGGGACGCCCAAATTCATCTGTAGGACCAGGAGACGGTTGGGGTCACCGTCGTCATGTCTCTTCTGGACTTGAGGGTGTTTAGATGTCGGTTTATTTCCTGGAGTATCACTTCTAAGTGCTTGGTGGACCTTGAGATTATCTCCCCTAGAAGCCCCATGCATAATTTTGGCTGCTTGTAGCTGTAATTATTGGGAGGCACAGCTCATTCAAATGATAAGGAGATTTATGACTTCGCATAAGAACCCGACTGAAGGGTTGACTGTGGGATGAATTAATTCAGCAGCTCAGCCAGGATCATCGACAGTCATGACAGTCATTCTCCTGTCCTCGTTGGCTCCACCATGCTGGGCCTGTTCCCCACTGGGTACATTTCTTCATTGTGCCAAGATGAGGATGGCAGCGCTGGGACTCCTGTAGACGCAGAGTCCTGCAGGATGATGGATAAGTGCAGCAAGTCGGAGTTTTGTTAGGGAGGAGGGAGGCGGGACCCCTGGGGTGAGGATCCTAGTGGCAGTCCATGTTCAGACACATTGACCTTTTTCCTTCGACATTTTGTCCTGACAGAAATGAGGCTTGCACGGAGAACCTTCAGCCAACACTTCTTAGATTTATTTCCTTCTGGTCTCTGTGTGTGACCTCTGGGTGTCAGAGCACTGTTCTTAGAGTGAGTCACTCCCCATTACTACCCACTTGCCTTGCCTGAGCTGTGACCTGTGTCTGGAATAGCCCCATGCCACGACAACGTTTTCAGCATAAGACAGGCCAAGTCACAAGGAATAAACAGCCTTTCTCTTCTCCCTTGTGCTCCTGTCTGTTCTAAAACAGACTTTTTACTGAAAAAGAAAGAGCAGGAAGGAGCTGGAGAGATGGCTCAGTGGTTAAGAGCACCGTCTGCTCTTCCAGAGGTCCTGAGTTCAATTCCCAGCAACCACACAGTGGCTCACAACTGTCTGTAATGGGATCTGATGCCCTCTTCTGGTGTGTCTGAAGGTAGTGACAGGGTACTCACATATAAAATAAATAAATCTTAAGAAAGGAAGGAAGAAGCTGGGCGTGGTGGCGCACACCTTTAGTCCCAGCACTCGGGAGGCAGAGGCAGGTGGATTTCTGAGTTCAAGGCCAGCCTGGTCTACAGAGTGAGTTCCAGGACAGCCAGGGCTATACAGAGAAACCCTGTTGCGAAAACCCAAAAAAAAAAAAAAAAAAAAAAGGGAGGGAGGGAGAGAGAGAGAGAAAGAAGAGAAAAGCAAGCAAGCAACAAGCAAGCAGGGAGACAAAACTATGGGAGGAGATAAGCTGTTCTAAAGGTAATGGATTAAGGCATCACTGTCCTCCCAGTGAAAACAAGGAACATGGCAGCTCCCCAGGTGCCTAAGCTCTGTGCCATCAGCTCCCTCCGTCCTACAAGAACAAATTTACCTTCTTGCCAGTCACTTCTTTTCACTTAGAAAACAGGTTTACTACTCAGATGCACACCCTGGTGGGATTTTGGTCCTGCGTGGCTCCTCTGCCTTTCTCCCTCAGAGGTGCTCACCCTTCATGATATCGATGTCTGGTGGTTTGCCCTGACAAGATACCATGCTGGCCTTTGCTTGCTGCACGCCTATGGCACAGGTTCCAGTGTTCCAGGCTTTTCCCTATTTTCTGCCAAGCAGTAGCTGGTGCAAAGACCTTGCCCAACTGCCAAGTGGTTCTGGTGGCAAGAACCCCATGTTCTTCCTCACAAGGCACACCATGTCTCCTGTGTCCTTTCTGTCCATCTGTGGGGCTCTCCAGTCTTGGTGACACTATCTGCAATCTCTGACAGTGTTGTTGGTCTCTGCCATGTCATGATACCCGTGTTCAGCTTTTTCTGCCTCCGGCTGGGAATCAGCCATTTCTCTGAGAAGCTGCTTGGCTTCTATCAGTGGAATATGGGATTTTAAGACCATAGGCTATGGATGCTTTCTGCCCCTGTGTATGCTCTTGACTTGTGGAGGGAACCTCTTGGGAGGGAGGGATTATAAATACAGTTGTATTCATGTGTGAAGATATACTGTCTCAGGAGTCCTGATGTACATGTTTAATTGAAACCAAAGACTATTACTATTTTTCTTTTCTTTCTTCCTTCCTTCCTTCCTTCCTTCCTTCCTTCCTTCCCTCCCTCCCCCCTCCCTCCCTTCCTTCCTCCCTCCCTCCTTCCCTTCCTTCCTTCCGTGTTCTGTGCATCCTTTCAGCACATGGAGAATGCTAGTTACCCTGTCTTATCCTGGACAGCAGTCCTGTCAGTATCAGGATGGCAGTGTCAGCATTACCCCAGCAGGCTGGAAAGCGCTGGACACTCTTTGCACCTGCTGTCCCCCTTCAGGTGTTTATAGGTATCTCTCCCTCTCAGCTCTCACCTTGCCTTAGTGCTCATTTGCTTAGTCCGGGGGTAGCTGTGTTATGTTTCTGCCATCTGTATACCGATGACATCTCTGCAGGTGGCCTCGCTCCCTAAGGCTCTTTCTGGTAAACTCTCTGATGGGCTCCGGGGAGGAGCTTGCCTTATATTCTTTAGTGTTGGTAGTAGTTGTGTCCTTTGACCTTGTATGCCAGTGTTGCTGGACATAAACTTCCAGCCCCCCATTTTCTCTTCCCAGAATGTATTGATCGTGTGAGCCCACTTGTATGAGCCCACTTTCTTCTGGAGTAGTGCTTCTGTGTGTGTGGGGAGGGGGGGGATTGGGCTGAGGCTGGAGGTCACACAGGTTGTAGTCCTCACCTAGCCTGTGGCCCTCTCCCTGCCTGCTGCTGTTATCTGTGCCGGGACTCTGCCCTCAGGACAGAGCCACCGGTCCCCATCACTTCCTGCTTCTTCTTATGACAACCCTCCCCATGCTTCTCCAATAGTGTTTGGGCTTATGGGGAGCCTTGGTGGCTCAGCAATAGTCGTGCAGTGTTGTCGTCTTGCGGGTCTTCCTGAATTCCAGACAAACTGGAAACCCCACTCTTTGTAGCTCCCTTGCCTGTTTGATTCACTGTGTGTGTGATGGGAACTCTGAGGGGAGCTATGAATGTGCCCCCAACATGAGAGAGTGAAAACTGAGAACTTAGGTGACTTTTTAAAAAAATCCTACTGGGAGGTTTTCCAGTATGAACTCTGGAGATGACAACTACATTGTGTCCCAACATGAAAAGTTTGACTGCCCTGCCACTGGGTCTTACATACATGTTAGACACGGTGGCACTCTTTCACACCCCTCTTCTTCCCTCACTGTCCCCTCCTCTCCCGTTCTCTCTCCTGGCTTTGACTCACACACTGTTACCATTTGCGCATCTCAGTGACTTAGAATCCACCGTTCTGAGGCTGTCACCGAGGAAGCCAAGCGTCTCCGTCATCCAGTGGCTCAGCTTCAGCATCAGGCAGGGTAGGAGGACGGACACTGGCATCAGGCAGGGGAGCAGGAAGGACCCTGGTAGTGCCTGCCCAGCCTGCACACCTCTGCCTCCCTTCTAGGCCTCCTTCAGGCAGGTGGTCCAGTGAGGCTGCCGCCTGTGAGGGGGAAGGGCTGGCTGGGCTGTGATGAGACAGACAGCCTCCAGCATCGGTGCGCAGCTGTCACACATAACTTTAGGTGCCCATTGCTGGCCCTGCCATCTGTGCCGCCTGTTCAGGGAAAGTGGACATTTGGGTCTTCAGAGAACTTTGTGTGTTTCCAGGCATTAGCTCTGTGTGGGCCGTGACCGTGGCTGCCTTCCTAGTGTTTCTTGTTTTAAAGATGCTGTTATTGCAAATGGAGACCTCTCAGCTGCTGAAGCCAAAAAAATGGAAAAGACCCAGGGCAGTGCTGCCTTGAGTTTCAAGGATTCTCAAGGCTTCTGTGACCTCTACTGGGTATCATTTGCTTCTTCTAAGAAGGCCCTTCTCCTTCAAGGCAGCAGGAAGCTTCCAGCAGCTCTGGACTTGGGATCTCCAGCTCAGCTGCCCTCCTGCTGCATGTGGCCAAAGTCACAGGCCACCTTGGCACCTTCTTCCTGTCCTGCAGGTTACTTATACACCTCCTCTCGTGATGGGGGTGGGGAGCTTACAATGGCATCGAATGAGGAAGCTCAGGTGCAAACAGCCAGAGAAAGTGCCCGTTCTCCAAAATCAGGTTACAGGCCCTAGAAAAGGGGCAGATGAAGGCTGGGTCTACAGCCACCTACTTTTGAATTTAAAGCATCAGATATCTTAATAGTCAGCAAGCACCACAGAATCCCAGAAGCATCTGTTTCAAGGATCCCAGATTGTTGCCACGGAAATAGGGCTGCCACGTTAAGAACTGTAGATGTACGTAGCTCAGTTGGTAGAGCGCTTGTCTAGCATGCGCTAGACCCCGAGTTCGATCCCCTGCACTGTGCAAGCAGCCGTGGGACTCAAGGAGGTAGAGGCAGAAGGATCTGAAAGTTCAAGATCACCCTGAATAGAGAGTTCTGAAGCCAGCCTAGACTAAAAAACAAAAACAGAAAACATTCAGAATATAAAGAAGCAGGTTATCTTTGGTAAACAGTTTAGGTGTCCTCTCAAGATGAAAGGCCATTTGGAAGTTTAGCAAACTCAACACTTTTTTGTGATGGAGAGGGGAAAGGCAGCTTTCCTGCCCATGTGCGACTAACGGGTGTGCACGTTAGCCTCCTGGGGTCTTCACACAGCATCCTAGAAGAGCAGAGCTGTTCTCGCCTGCCATCCTTAGGGAGCAATGGCTTCTGCTTGAGCGCGCTTTATCGACTTGTTGGCGCCTCCCGGGTTTGACTCTGTTTTTAAAACACCTTCCCTTAGAACCCTTCTTCACACTAACGACATGCTGATACGATGAACACAGACAAGAGGCTTTACACTGCCCTCCCATCTGACTTCTGCATGTGTGTGTGTGTCTGTGTGTGTGTGTGTGTCTGTGTGTGTCTGTGTGTGTGTCTGTGTGTGTCTGTGTGTGTGTCTCTGTGTGTGTCTGTGTGTGTCTGTGTGTGTGTGTGTCTGTGTGTGTCTGTGTGTGTGTGTGTGTGTCTGTGTGTCTGTGTGTCTGTGTGTGTGTTATGTAAGACTCTAGGGGAGTTTTATAGATGAGACCTGGAAGACACAGAGCTTCACATTATAGCTCAGGCTGCCTTGGAACTCATTCTGTAGCCCAGGCTGGCCTCAAACTTATGGCAACCCATCTGCCGTGGCCTCCCCAGTGGTGGGATTACAGGCATGATTCTCCATGACTAGCTCACCACTAACTAAGCCTTCATGCCAGGGAATGTTTGGACTTTGCCAGGAGAAGCCAGAGACTAAGTAGGTCTTCAAAATGAATCTGTTTTGATTCTGCCGCATGAGTCAGTCAAGTTTTCTCATGACTTGTCCACTGTAGACTCGCACTGGGACATTAGTCTTCTGGACTTTGACCAGCAGATAAATGGGATGCCAACACAACGGCTCACCGTCCCAACCCATGGCCCTTGTCACTTAAGAGGAAGCAGCTTCCCTTTGCCTTCTTGGCACTAAAGCGGTGGTCTACCTGTCCCTTCCTGTCAAGAGTCCATCTCTTGCCGCTCTGGTGTTTCCCTCTTGAAATGGAGTCGTTGGTAAGGTCAACCCTAGCAAAAGTACAGTTGCTTTTCTCAAAAATACTGACTCGTTAGATGTTACTGTATTGTGGAAACTTTTAAACCTATAACTATAGATTTATGCCCCTCCCAAAGAAAAAATAATCCAAAAATGAACTCTGTGCTCTGGAATGCTGCTTGCAGACCATAGCTCTGGTTTGTGGCTTTGGCTTTGGATGGTTGTGATTTTTACCCAAGTTATAAAGCCTCATGCACTCAGAATATCCTGCAGGATGGTTTTCTTTCAAACTAAAATGGGCCAAGTTAGACTTAACATAAACACATGAAGTATACGTTTGTTTGTTTGTTTGTTTGTTTGTTTGTTTGTTTTTTCGAGCCAGAGTTTCTCTGTGTAGCTCTGGCTGTCCTGGAACTCACTCTGTAGACCAGGCTGGCCTTGAACTCAGAAATCCACCTGCCTCTGCCTCCCAAGTGCTGGGATTAAAGGCGTGCGCCACCACTGCCCGGCTGGAGTATACTTCTTAACCCTCGGCAAGCATTTATTTAGCACTTTCTGTATATAGTCCCTGTGTTGTCTATGGGACATGAAGTTTATGTGGCATAATTGCTGTCCATCTGTCCTGCATCTTTCCCCCTTACCACAGAGAGGGTTTGTATCAGAACCCAAGGCACAACTGTAGAAAGGGAAAACAAAGGAAAATGTGCCCTTTGGGAGCAATGTATTTGAGGGTCTTTAGGGAATTCAGGGAAGGCACAGGGGTTACTTTGGGCTAGCTGGCCTTATGCTATGGCTTCAGGCAGATATTTCCCCCTCTAAGTTCCCCTCTGAGTCTGAAGTTTCCCTTTCTGAGACACTAAGTGGCAAGTTCCAGAAATCAACAATTCATTGGTTTTATCTAACTTTATTATAGATAATTGTATCATTTTATAATTCACTGCTCTTATTAATCTTTACACTGCCTAGTTCCTAAATTAATTTCACCCCAGGTTCATACATACAGAATAAAGCATTCATAGAAAGGGTTAGCATCATCTGCCATTTTGGATGTTCATAGGGTGGGCGTGTGTGTCTCAGAACATGTTTCCTAAGGATGAGGAGACTATGTTCACTTCAGGAGAGAGAGAGAGAGAGAGAGAGAGAGAGAGAGAGAGAGAGAGAGAGAGAGAGGAGAGAGAGAGAGATGAAGGGAATGGTAATAGAGTTCTAACCGCCTTCTCCCCTAATTCCCACCCTTTGCTGGCTTTGATTCCGGTCCTATGTTTGAACAGCTCCAAATCCTTGCCCTTCATGGCTGAGGTGTTTTCTCTCTGTAATTGCATTATTATTCCAGACACCGTCGGAATGCTTGTCACAGAGGAAGGAGGATTAGGCCGGGCGGGCTGAAGCTAACGCAGCCACGCAGCTGCCCTGAGCCTGGCAAGGGAGATTGTGCCTCTGGAAGCCAGGCTCCTGGCTGAGCCGGCTCCATTTAATTAGTCTCTCCTCTCTTCCTCTTTCGAGAGACAGTGGCAGAATCCAGGACGCACCCCCTTAACGACTGCAGATGCTTCTAAAGACATTTCGTCATCGCTCATTTCAAGCAAATCAGAAAATTGTCAAAACCACTCAAGTCTCAGGAAATAACTTTGAAAAGCGCCTGTCTCTCAGGGGAGCGAAGTGGCAAAAGGGATCTCTTCCAAGTCTTCAACACGGAGCCGCTGCCAGCTGTGCGTTCTGGTGCTGTACAGTTTAATACTGTTGTAAAGGGAATTCTCTTTAGTTTCTTCGTGAGGCTCAGTGTGACCTCCCCAGATCTGTAAATTTCTATGCTGATCACAACCAAGAGTCAATGTGTTATGGTTTAATTAATTGGTAATAGATCGTAGGCAATGTCAGGCGAAAGAGAAGGAGTGAATGTTGCTTGGTGAAGCAGCCTCCGCAGAAAGCACAGACCAGGCAGGCATGTGCCTCCTGTTGGAATGAGTTATGGGTGGTCCGGCTAACTACATAGGAGTGTGAGGTTTGGGGGACTGAGGGCAGGGGGAATTCATTATTAAATAGCTGTGTCCTGCCAGCCAGGGAGAATCCCTCATGTTGTTCCTGCAGTCTTACCGGACACCATGGAAACTCTCCCACGCCCACTTTGTTGTCTGCTAGGAAAAGGAAGAAAGACAAAGGCTTCCAAGCTGGAGAGCAGCCCAGGTCATAGATGGAGAATCAGGATCCCAGGCAGGAGGAAGGGGTTGGCCCTTTGCTGCAGCCCAACGGCACTGTTGGCTTGGAACCTAGCTCAGAATGAAAGTCTTCCTGGGAACTGGATGCATGCCTGGGAAGGAGGCCATACTCCCTGCCCTTCCCCACTAGAGAATCCCAGGTAGAGTCTCATTCCTGCTTCCCTGGGCATGTGCCTTCCTCTGCCTAGGTTGGCTAGAGAGAGCAGGAGGCTTCAAAGCCACACCCTCTGTGAGTAACCTTCCCCACCAAGACAGATAACTAGCCCAGGGTAGGGTCCTCACCGGGACTCCTCGCTTTCTGCAGCATCCTTGTGCCGTAGGCTCCGTCAAGTTTCTAGTCTAGCTGAAAATGTAAAGGGAATCCCTACTCACCCAGCCCTCTGTGGAGCCCCTGGTCTAGAGTCCCTTCTGGAGCCTATGGTTTAGAGCCCCTGGCCTTGCAGTTATCTGGCATTGACTGGATACAGTGTAATTATGTTCAGGAATTAATTCATTAACCAAACTCAGGAGCCTTCATCCATTAAGTGGGAATTGCTCAGCCCTTTGGGGACAAGAGAGGCAGCAGAGGCAGAACAACAATGTTCCCCAAGTAAGAAGCTACTGGCTACAGTGCTGGCGGTAGCAGCAGCTCTGCCTTCTTGCCCTGTTTCCTTGAACAAGGAAGTCTGAGGTCTCAGCAGCAGCATTAGCGAAGGCATCCTGTGCAGACTACATCTCCTCTTTGGTGATACCAAGAGCCTGGTCAAGCCAGGTCTGGGTTCCTGCTAACCAGTTCTGTCCTCTGGCTTAAGTACGTGAGTTCTTGCTGCTGTGGATGCTGTAGCTCATTACCATGGTGGAAGTGGAGATTTTAGTTCTCCAGGATACTCCCTGATTCCAGTTAACCCCAACCAACACTTAAGGCATCAGAAGCAAGCAGACATCACCGAGGTCACTTAGAGGCCAAACTCTGATTTCCATGTCCCTTCAGCTTCCTGCTTCCTCGGTCTGGCCTGCTGTTCTTCCCTTGGCTTTCTCCTAAAATAAGGCTTGTGATGGTTTTCCCCGGTGGCCAAGAACCTACAGGATCATTTTCTCAGCGCCAATCCCTGGAGGTTGCAACCCCAGAACTTCCATGTTGTTGGCATGATAGGCTAGAGAAAGGTGTTCTGTGGGTTCAGCCAGAACCGGAGCGAACCCCTCCCCGATCCTGGGCACTAGGTCCCACCCTTCTTCCTTCCATGTTATATCACAGACGACAGTCAGATGGTGTTTGAGCTAGTTACAGAAACCAAAGTGGAGCACTGTGCTGAACGCTACGATGGATCCTGCTCTGAGGGGAAATGGCTATCCACACAGAGTGGAGACGGACGGATGATCACAAGTGGTAGTGAGGAAGTGGAGAAGCTGGGCCCTAGAGACATCCGCAGCTCTTTGAAAAGGTGCTCTGTGGAGTTGTCACGTGACCCAGAATTTCTACTCCTAGGAATAGACCCAAGAGAATCAGAAACCCAGAGCCACACCAGACCTCAGCACGGTGTGTTATCACCTTAGTGAGTGGCTGTGTATAGAACAGTGTGCCCATGATGTAGTCTGTTATTCAGCTGTGAAAGAATGGAGGATTGACCCTTCTGGGGAGACATGGTGCTGGTTGGTTTTATCACCTTGACATAAACTTAGACATAATCTGGGAAGAAGAAAGAAAGGTCAGTTGAGGATTTATCTCCATCATATTGGCTTTGGTCATGTCAGTGGGGAATTTTCTTGATTGATGATTGATGTGAGAGAGTCAGCCCATTTGGGGCGGAACCATCCCTGGGAAGATATCTGGTCCTGAGCGGTATTAGAAAGCAGACTGAGAAAGCCATGACTGGTAAGCAAGTCAGTAAGTGGCATTCCTCTACGGCCCCTGCTTTAGTTCCTGCCTCCAGGTTCCTGCCTTGACTTCCTATCCCGACTTCCCATGATAATGGACTACAAACCCTTTCCTCCCAGAGTTGTTTTGATCATGGTGTTTAGCCCAGCAATAGAAAACAAGGTAGCACAGATTTGGACAAATCTGTTCACCCCAGATAAGGTGCTGACCACAGACGAAAGAAGAGGAGTGACCTATCACGTGCGCGCGTGCGTGTGCGTGTATATGTGTGTGTGTGTGTGTGTGTGTGTGTGCACCCGAGTGCACATTCTTAGTTATTTACAGGAACACAAATGGCTTAAAGGAGGTTGCATCATTGAAAAGCCCACCCCAGCATGGATGATGCCTCGCAGAGCTCTCTACACACTTGTAGGCAGCTCCACTGAAGAACTCCCACCCCTAGGGAGGGTTTGGTATTTACACCGTCTTGGTGAGGGACCTTTGATATTCCTAAGCTTCTGAACTTCGTGAGCCTTCTGAGTTTCTTTGGCTTCCTGAATCTTGCAAGCCTCTTCCTCCCACTGAGAGGGAATGTTTCTGTCAGGATGAAACTGCTGTCCAGCAGAAGGCCCCAGGGAGCATGCTGGTTCCTGGTGTCTCTCCACTTTGTGAAGAAGCCAGAGTATGCAGTACCACATACGTGACAAGCCCGGAGCAGGTGAACCCCATGTAGGTGGGCAGTAGGTTGGTGGCGTCTGAACCTGGTGAGGGAGAAATGGGATGGAGCTGGCTTTGTCTGTGTTTGGGTGATGTATTAATTATTCTTGTGTTGCTGTGATCAAAAACACTTGATGGGGCCGGAGAGATGGCTCAGTGGTTAAGAGCACTGGCTGCTCTTCCAGAGGACCTGGGTTCAATTCCTAGTACCCTCCTAGGAGCTCACAATTGTCTGTAACTCCAGTTCCAGGGGATCTGACACCCTCAGACATTCATACATTCAGGCAAAATATCAATGTACATAAAAACAAAAATAAGTAAATTAAAAAACAAAAACACTTTGATCAAGGCAGCTTACAGATGGAAGCGTTTACTTGGACTTATAGCACCAGAGGTTTAGAGAGTCCATCATGGAGCCGACCGTGATGGTGGTGCACACCTTTAAGTCCAGCACTCAGGAGGTGGAGGCAGCGGCAAGCAGACCTCTTTGAGTTAGAAGCCAGCCTGGTTTACACAGTGAGTTCCAGGCAAGCCATCATGGCGCCAAGCAGCAGGCATGACGGGAACAGAAGCTCCTGTCTTCAGACACAAGCATGAAGCAGAGAGGGCAAATTGGAAACAGATCAGGGCTTTCATCTCAAAGCCCTCGCCTGGCGACATACTTCTTCCAGCAAAGCTGCAGCACATAAACTTTCCCAAGTAGCACCATCAGCTGGGGACCAGGTGTTCAAATGCTGAAGACTATGGGATGGGGTGAGGTACCTTCATTCAGTCAATACAGGCAATTTTCCAAAAATACCGAAGACGATTGACTTATACAGCACATACATATATCCCTTGGAAGTCCAGGATCTGGTGCATGCCTTTAATCCCAGCACTTGGAGGAGGATTTCTGAGTTTGAGGCCAGCCTGGTCTACAGAGTGAGTTCTAGGACAGCAGACAGCATCTTCCAGCATCTTCTATCTTCCAGCATCTTTTTACAGTGCCCTCACATGGTGAAGGTGTTAGGGTTCTCTTTTGAGAATGCTAATTCAGGCTCTCAGGACTTTAGTCACTTCTCAGTTCCCATCACCTTTGGGTTGGTGCTGTCACTCAAACTCATAGACTTTCAGCCACAGTGCTGCAGAATCTCCTTAGTGGAAGATGAAACCAATCCTGAATTAAATTGTAGATAGTGACGGTGTGTGTACAGCCACGTCAGAGTAAGAGCTGTTGGATTCTGCTCTTCCAGAGGGTTTGTCCTGGGTCCTGTGAATTATATGCTTATTAAGAAAATAGAGGCTGGGGAGATGGGTCCGTCTTAAAGCATGTCGATGGGAACCTGGATCCCCAGGACTCAGGGAAGTAAAAGGCAGGTGAGTCAGTCAACCTATAGTGCCAGACTCTGGGCAGGGATGGGACTAGCCATGTCAGCGAACTCTGGCTTGATAAGGGTCTGGGCCTCAAGGAGCAATATGCAAGAACAATCCAGGATAATTCCTGAAGTCAACCTCCGTGTCCCACACATCCGCATGCACACCCACACATGCACACAGACACGTCACACACATATACATGAAAATGGAAAGGAAATAAAACATTGGGTAATTTGGGGACCAGCAGGGAAGTGTTTGGATGCAGCACACATACCTAGGACGCCACTTTCGTGGCAGGGCAGGGGAACGTGGCCATGTAAGGAAATGATCTTTGGCTGGGGAGGAGTGTGCTGAAGCACCCAGTTGGCCAGATGTCTTGATGTCCTCTCATGAGTCAGCAGAAATGGTTTAAATAGGCAAAGAGTGGTCATGGTGGGACACCAGTGCTTGGTGATGGTGCCTTTCTGTTGACATTATTGGAGATGATAGGCTAACACGTTCTATTTTCACAAGGCACGGAGTTGGAATTTTTAGAATGCCGAGGGACAGAAAAAGTCAGAGGGCTCTTGGCTGTCACCCATCTTTAGTCTCTGTCTAAGACAAGGATAAATGGACCCTTGTTCCTGCTTTCCCCAGTGCAGTGAATTCTGTCTCAGAGCAAGGCAGGCCCCCCTCCTCCACGCAGCTGTTCCTAGGGAAAGTCTGAAACTCACAGCCCAGTCTTTTGGGCCCCTGTGCCAACCATCAGAGGGGACTCTTCGTCTGACCTCCAATGGGCAGCTGGTGGCACACCCAGCCCCAGTCAAAGTCCCCTTCTCTGGCCTCGCTCTAGACAAAGTCCAGCAGACTTTCCTGTTGCAGGAAAACCCAGAGCAGTCAGCAGGTGCGGTTTCTGGGGAGCAAGGTTTCTCCCTAAGTTTCCGACCCTTATGTGTCTCTCTCCTCCTTGCTGTGTTTGTGCTTGAGGGTATGTAGAGCCTTGTGAAATGGCTCTCTAGTTTTGTGCCCTTGCGCCCTAAATATGAAAGAAAGAAAATTCCACAAGTTGCCAAGCAATCTACATTCATGAAGAATCTGGCCAGATGTCTCCTAGAATGAGTGGGAGAATTAATCACTCGATTGTCGGGCCTGGGGCCTGGGGGTGTGGCTAGATAAATAGAGCACTTGCCCAGGAGGCACAAGGCCCTGGGTTCAGTCATCCCCCTGCCCCATACAAAAACTTTAATAGTGGAAAACAGGAAGCAAATTAAATTCCCAGCACAAGGGGCACAAGATGCATCCGTGTGTTAGGGTGCAACACACCCTGACAAGACTTCCAAAGTATATTTAATAAGAGCGCTTCCCTTGACATCTGATAGGTGAAGAGAGATGCCTCTGGGCCTCTAGGTAAGGTCTTCCGGTTTCAGACACGTGCACGGAGACAAGATGATGCAGAAGAACATGAAGCCATTCGCAGTGGCGACACTATAGACGGCAGAGTTCTGGGAGCTCACCTTAATTTCATTGTCTTGTTACTTTGAGTTAATTGTAAATTCCACATGCAATTATAGGGAGTGAGAATTACAGGGAAGTCCTCTGTGCCTTCCTCTCTGTTTCCTGAAGGGGGTTTTATTTTTCCCTTTGTGCTTCTCCCTTGCCACATGATTGACAGTTGAGGAAAATAAAGTTGAGGGTTATCACTGTAAACACATATGCCTGAGTGCTCCCTCACACACGAGTGTGCACACCACACACACACACACACACACACACACACACACACACACATTCACCCTTCATTCCTTCCTTCCTTCCTTCCTTTCTTCCTTCCTTCCTTCCTTCCTTCCTTCCTTCCTTCCTTCCTTCCTTCCTTCCTTCCTTCCTTCCTTCCTTCCGTGGAAGCTGGCCTTTTGTTCATCTGTAGACCTCTGCCTCCTGGCCCACTGTGCATATAAGAACCTTATACTAATCATGAGTCGCTGAGCCCCGTGCCTGGCCTAGGCTTTCGTGGAGAGAGTTCCTATTGGTCCATAAGGCGCACCTTCTGAGAGCATCAGATTTCCTCGTACCATTTAGACACAAGAGGAAAGCGACACATGCTTGATCTGAAAGTGTGAAGTTGAAATGTCCAAAGTGCAAAGTGGCCCTGACCTCAGCAGTGAAGCAGTAGCCTCCGTGCCCACCTTGTCTCGAAAGCGTGGAGTGTGTTCCTGCTCCGGGCCGTCTCTCTGGGGACAGCAGCAGGCTGGACAAACACTTGTCCATGGAGTACTTAAAGAATTCAAGTAGACGACTCGTTTCTTTTCTTGACCTCATCCAATGTGGGGGAAGTCAAAACACACAGCACCATGTGAAATGGGGCAGCTAGAGTCTCTTTAATTTTTATTTTGCTTATTTTGTCTGTTTATTTTACTTGGCACAGGGGAGAGCCTGTTGTAGGCCAGGCTGGTCTTGAACTCACTAGGTAGCAGGGGATGAACTTGAACTCCTGACCCTTCAGCCTCCGCCTGGGGTCACATCCAAGCTCCACCCTGCCTAGCATCTCTACTATTATCAGAATCTTAGACTCTCTGTGTGTCTTAGGACTTGTGGCTTACAGCGAATTGCTTCTACCCTCATCCTAGAATCAGGCTCGTGGGTTGGGTTCTTGGTTCCGGTGTTGGCTTCTGTATGGGCCTGGCAGGTTGTCTTGTGTCTTGGTCCCTCTTCCCTTGCTAGCTGACTAAGGTGTCTTGGCAGATCATTGCTTCAGAAATGGACAGGTGGGCGACTTCTGCTTCTTTCCCCTGAAGATTATCTCAGGGGTGTCAAAAGCAATTTTTATAGGTAGGCTGTTCTTCTACAAGAGATGTGTTTACAAGGCATGAAATTAACATTTTTGCACAGAGTCGAGGGATTCCTGATAACACGGTGACTTGGGCGTCAGGTTTGTCACGTCAGTGGTTATTAGCAAGGTCAGTGTTTCGTGTGGTGATGATACAGACCCTGTCACCAAAGCCATGAGCCAGACACAAACTCTGGGCTTCTGAAACTTGGGCTAGAGAGGCTCACCACACAGTGTCCACGCACTTGACCTCTTACAAGAGTCCTTTCTTGGAGCCAGTGTCAAGTAAGGATGATGTACGTCATTTGAGGGGAGACGGTAGCACAGGCTAGATCAATAGTTGCACATTTCAGTTGCAGTTTAAGATCTCTTTAGGGTCCTAAAGCTTGTAAGAGGATGTTAAATTCTATAAATAAACATCTATCCAGAGAAGCATGTTGGTATATAATTTCAGAGTTGGGGCTGTTTTTTTTTTTAAAGGTTTTATTTTTTAAAAATTTGTGTCTGGAGCCGGAGAGATGGTGCAGCGGTTAAGAGAACTGACAGCTCTTCTGAAGGTCCTGAGTTCAAATCCCAGCAACCACATGGAGGCTCACAACCATCTGTAATGGGATTTGATGCCCTCTTCTGGTGTATTTGAAGACAGCTACAGTGTACACATATAAATAAATAAATAAATAAATAAATAAATAAATAAATAAATAAATAAATAAATAAATAAATCTCTTTTGAAAATATGTCTATGTGTCTCAGACCTTGGAGCTAGAAGTACAGGTAGCTGTGAGCCACGTTACCTGAGAATTGAACCTGGGTCCTCTGGAAGAGCAGTAAGCACTCATAACTGCTAAGCCACCTCCCCATTCCTGGGTTGGGTTCCTGTAATATTAGGTGAGTTAACAGATGAGCTCTGAACTCTCTCTGTTGGATCGCCTCAGATTTCTTTTTGTAAGCTTAGATTTTTCAAAACATACTTTAATAAGGGTTCTTAAATGCTTCACCTTCCCTTCTAGCCCACTGACCAAAGGTAGGGGAGGAAGATGGTTAATAAGACAAGAGGGATGTGGCCCTGTTTAGAAGCAGTTCTTTGGGGGCAATTCCAATCTTCATTGTCAGGATAGCAGCAGTACAGTCCAAATCACCTAACACAAATCAGCAGCAGCAGTCCAGGCCAATCGGCAAACACCAAACAGGAATCAGTAGCAGTGGCTGGATCCAGAAGAAACCCCGAGGCCCCGCAAATGGGAACGTGGAAGCAGCTGGAATACCACGAGAAGTTCTTTGGTGCCTTTCTCTCTATGAAGCCACAACAAATGAAGATCAGAGAAGACCAGTGAAGTTTTGCAAGACGAACCAATGCAAGAGCATCGTTCACTGTCTCTGGGGTTCTAGTTATAGTCTTTGCAAACATCAGGAGTCCTCTCAAGTGTCTGCCTCTGCAAAACATCCTCTCACAAGACAGCTTTCAGAAGAACATCGCCATGACACAACTGAGTCTCCGAAGAAACCAGAGATTTACACTTCATCTTTTTCTAGTTTCTGTCTCAAGAGCCCCCAAGAAGGAAGAGTTAAGGCAAGTGGGGGACAGAGTTCTTGAGAACTGAATGAAAATTACTCAGAAAATGCTGTCAAGAGAATGGGATGTCAAATCCTGAGACCCAGATCCGGGTGTGTGGAGGAAAGACTCCTCAAAAGTCACACTCCTGTTAAATCTGTATGCTCAAGCACGGAGAACAAGTAGATGATGGGGTTGTCCTCTGCTGGGCCAGGAGTCAAGGCTTGCCAAGCAAAGAGTTGGGAACTGTAAGATAGTTCAGACTGGCAATCTTAATTCAATTCTACAGACCCACATGGTGAAAGAAGTTGTCCTCTGACCTCAATATGCAGCCATGGTGCACATGCACGCACGCGCACACACACACACACACACACACACAGAGAGAGAGAGAGAGAAAGAGAGACACACACACACACACAGAGAGAGAGAGAGAAAGAGAGAGAGAGAGAGAGAGAGGATGAGAGATAAAGAGAGAGAGAGAGAGGAAGAGAGAGGATGTGAGAGATAAAGAGAGAGGAAGAGAGAGAGAGGAAGAGAGAGAGAATGAATGTATGTATGTATGTATGTATGTATGTATGTATGTATGTATGTATTTTGTGTATATGAGTACTATCTGCATGTATGCCTGCATGCCAGAAGAGGCCATCAGACCCCATAACAGATAGTTGTGAGACACCATGTGGTTGCTCAGGACTTCTGGAAGAGCAGCCAGTCTCTTAACTGCTGAGCCATCTCTCTAGCCCTATAAACAAAAAAATTTAAAAGAATAGGAAGCCTTGTAGTTATGTGGACTGGGTTCAAATCATGTTATGCTTGTAGCACTGAGCAAATTATTTTATACTATTTGTCTTGTTTTTGAGACAAGGTTTCACTATGTGCCCTTGACTGTCCTGGAGTTTGCTACATGGAGCAGACTGACCTTGGACTCATAGAGATTATCCTGCCTCTGCCTCCCCAGTGCTGGGATTAGGCAAGTGCCACCAACCCAGTGTCACTGATAAAATGTATTAGCTATGGTCTGTGGCCTTGGCAATAGTTTTATCCTCCCCTTGGGGTGGTTTTGAGTGTAAAATGGGCTGATATACTAAGAAGGGATTCCAAGGATCAGTGTATGAAACATCATTCATCCACCTAGTTCATTGAGCTGGCATTTATTGAGCGTTGCACATTCCTGGTATGTTGCTAAGAGTGGTCAGTTGAGTGTTCTTGTGAACCAAAGCAGACGCTGCCTCTGCCCTTCTGACGTGTATGATCTCTTACATATTCCTTAAGCAGTCATACCAAGTGATGTAGTGGGCTCTCTGATGTAGTGGGCTCTGAGGAGAACAGGATCAAGCTGTGCAGGGAGCAGCCTAGACTGAAGACTTCCTTGAGGAGCTGACATCTGAGGTGCAGTGTGCACTTGGAGCAGGGCCAGGTGTGGCAGATATCTGTGGCAGAGGAAATAGCTTATACAGAGGCCTTCCAGTAGGAGACAACAAGGTGGAGCTGAGGGACATAAGAAAGTCCCTAGACCCAAAGGGAGGTGGGCAGAGGCCAGGCCCTTCAGAACTCTCTAAGCCTAGTAAAGCATTTGACTTTATTTCAAGAGCAATGGAAAGCCATTGGAGGATTTTAAAGGAGCTTTTAAAATTATTAAGTTCAATAAATGCTAGTTCTATTGTACTGTTCTGGGAATGTTTGTACCTCCCGGCATTTTTTTCTCTTACTGGATTTTATGAATGTGTCATTTTAAAAGCCCAGGCAATAGGGCTGGAGAGATGGCTCAGCAGTTAAGAACACTTGCTGCGTTTCCAGGGGATATAAGTTTGGTTCCCAGCACCCACGTTGGTAGCTTTCAGCTGCCCATAACTGCTGTTGTTCTGCAACATCAGATCCAGTAACTAGGGGATCTGATGCCCTCTCCTGGCCTCCTCAGGCATTGCACGTACATGGTGCACATAAACTCACACACAGACACACACACCCTACACTGGCACTGCTTGGTCTGTTGAACTGTGTTTCCTCCTCCACAAGTTGTCAGAGAGGAGCTGTAAACAGCTTGGATTCAGAAGAGAAGGGGTTAGAGCAGGGCCCAGCAGGGACTTGGACTGGGCAGGCCCACTGAGCTAGTCACAGCTGCTGTCAGGCCTCTGACTGTGATCAGATACAGGCTGGGAGAGGAGCCCAGCATGACTCAGCATTCGGACATCAGCATTAGAGAGATAGGGAGTCACGCAGCAGGAGCTTGAGGGCTGGTTACAGGAAGGGTGAAAGAAACTGGGCTCAGAAGTCAAGAGCTGGGGTGATACCCAAATGACAGATGGACTTGTCTGATAGGAAAAGTTTAACTGAAGAGAGAAATCCAGGCTCTGAGACAGGTAGAGGGTGCCCAGGTCATCTGACCCAACTGAGCTCCTGAACCTCTCAGTCATTTTGGCCAAGGCCAGGCAACCTCAAAGTCAGGTAGCCTTGCGGCCATCCAACTTTTTCATCCCTGTATGACCATGCTTAATGAATCTGTGTGGCCTCCCTGCTCACAACTGCAGTTTCCCCGAACCCTGCTGTTACTTGTTTCTATCCTCCACCCTCTGGTTCTGCCTTCTACTCTGTTCCCTATGAAGAGTCACTGAGCTAGAAATGTGTAGGCTGTGTCCCATGTACACACCAGCACTCTCTAGTTGGGTGGCTGGAGAGCCAGGGGTTAACTTAGCCAAGGTCAGCATCATGCTACACAATCGCCACAATGAGGCTGGGTTTCCATCGTGTGTCTTTGAAGAATCGAGTCCTTCTCAGAGATAGAAGCAGACAGACGATTGCATCCTACATCCTCAGCCCAACGATGTGAGACCTCTAGCTTTCCAGATGATCCATGCCCAAGGATAGTTGGAACGTAGCTGAAGAAACAGCAGCTTGGCTGAACGGTTTAACAAAAGTCCTAGGCGTCAGCTGACTCCGCTACGTACGTTTTCCAAGTCCAGGGGAGAAGTGTGTGGCCCTGCCTGTCCATCATTCTGTGAGTCGTTGTTTTCTGGCAAGGAAGTAGAAGTTAGCCTATCAGTACATTGTTCATCCCTTGAGTGATAACCTATTTCAGGAGTATGGTGGCTTGGGTTGTGGTGCTGCAGCTGCTGGCTTGGGGTGATGGTGATCTGTAGAAACAAGGGGACTTCAGAAAGGGAGAAAGAAAGGGCCAGAGCTTGAAAGTCCAATGGGAAAACGGGGAGCCTGGCTGAGTGCGCTCTGGAGCCGTGCTCTGGGTCTGTTTCCGCACTATCGATCCCTCACTATCCACGAGACAAGAGTCATTTCTAGGGCATGAGACTGGGGCTTGGGAATGGAGAGACTTATTTTCTACTGCGCTCTTTTTGACTCTTTCTTGCTTGACTCTTTCACATTTTCTCTATTATTTCAATAATTGCAAATCAAATTACAGGGTTTGGCTTTCAAAAAAAATGCAATGAAGGGTTTGGATCAGACCATTGGTTTTCAAGCTTTCTTTTAAGTCAGCAAAACACTTTCTGCACAATCTTACAGGAAAGCCTAATTAATGTGTAACAGAGAGGAAGCGTCTCGGGCTGGCACGCCCCACCCCTCCTCCTGCCCTCAGCATTCCCACACAGCTATGGCACAGCTAGAAACACAACGGGTAGTAGCTATTTCTTTCAGGCCTATTTGCCTCTTCAACTCTGTGACTGCCCTGCACTCATTGTGGAAGCTGCCGTGCTCCTGCCCTGAGGACTGGCTGCAGCCTCCCCGCTCCCCAGGTAACCCCCAGTAGCCACAGACCTCCTGTCCTTGCAGGAATTGGTAGTAGGCACTAGCTGAGTGTCACCCAGAATCTTGGAATGTGGGGAAGCAGGTCATTTTTGGCTTGCTTCTCTTAGGCTTGTGTGTTGATGCTGTGGTTTGTATATAAAATGCCCCCAACCATCTCGTGTGTTTGAACATTGCTCCCCAGTCAGGGGTGCTGCCTTGGGAGATGGTGAAACCATTGGGAGGTGGGAGCCTAGTTGGTAGAAGTGTTTTGCTTTGGGAGTTGCTATTCTGGCACCACATCTTGTCCCAATCTCTCTTCTGGATCCCACCCACACGCAAGCAAGCTGCATCTTATTCCTGCCATCACAGCCTCAAGCCACATGGTAGACTGCACCCTCACACTGCGAGCCAGAGCCAATCCCAGCTCCCTTGAGTTGCCTCTTGTTCTGGACGTATCAGTAGGAACCGTTCGCAAATACAAAGTGATGGGCCAGCAAGAGGACTCAGCAAGAAGAGGCTTGTGCCACCAAGCCTGTAGGTCTGAGTTCCACACCTGGTGGACTCCCACAAACTGTCCTCTGACCTCCACAAGCTCACTAGCTCCATGTAACATACACACGTGAGCAGGCGTGTGCCTCCTTACACGCACGCGAGCACCCCTTGCATGCATGGAGATGCACAGTTAATTAATTAAATCAAGTATAGAGAAGTACTCAGAAGATGGCTTAACAGCCAACCCAGGCAGAAGCATCGGTAGGCAGGATCCTACCAGGATAGTGAAGTGGGACAGACATTCACAGACTTGCCTTCCCTATGTGCCCTCGCTCAAACTCAGCCAACCTCCCCCTCCACTTAGAGGAGTTCTGGAAGTTCGTGTCCTCGTCCTAGCCCTGGGCTCACTCCTTCCGTGACTCAGTTTATAGATGAAATGTCCCTTTCAGGCTCCTGTATCTGCACACTTGGTCTTCAGCTGGTGGTGCCACTTGGGAAGGTTGGAGATGGAGGCTCGCTGGAGGAAGTGCGTCACTGGGCGCAGGCTTTTTAGCCCACCTGCCTTCATGCCACTTCCTGCCGATTCCTGAGATGCAGTGTGAACAGCCAACCTCCTGCTCTTGCCAGTCTGCCTTCCCAGCCTCGGGAACTGTGAGCCAACACAGGCCCTGCCTCCGTTAAGCTGTTCTTGTTGGGGCAGTTTTATCACAGCAACATCAAGGAAACTAATACAAAAATTAGAAGGAAACAAATACAGAGACTGACTCTGAACGTGCCTTTCCACCTCTTGGGACCTGTGCCTGGCCATTTGTAAAGTGAGCAGGCTGAGCTTCCAGCCTCAGCTCTCTTAGCTCTCTGGGCAGTTGGTACACAGTTTGTGAATGTTCACCAGGACCCTCTTTTATCCAGGAAGTCTTAACAGGAACTATGACCACATGAAGCCAATAAGAAGGATGGGTGTGGCCTAGAGGTGTTTCAGCAACGCTTCCCAAAGGGTGATTTGCAGAGACCTCCAGCTCATGAGATAGATTCAGGGACTGAGGAGGAACCTTCTGCTGTTGTCTTGACACCATGTACACAGGCGGTGGGCTCCTGTGGAATAGATGTGGATCAGAGTTGCATGTCGAACTGTGTGTGGTGCAGGCCACACAATTGCTCCAGTTAGTGCTGGTTCTCAGCAATTTGCTCTAAAACTTGGTGCCTTGGAGCTGGAGAGGTGGCTCAGTGGTTAAGAGCACTGGCTGCTCTTCGAGAGGACCTGGATTTGATTCCCAGCACCCATGGCATGGCTCACAACAGTCTGTAATTCCGGTCTCTTCTGGCCTCCATAGGCACCTGGCACACACTTGGTACACAGATAAGGCATCTGCCTAGTGAAGTGCTATTGGCTGGGATATTGACAAGATCTGCTCATATTTAAAAGGAAGGCTCCAAGAGCCCATCATTTGGTGGGCTTGTAGAAGGTTCTAGAAGAAAGCATAAGGTAAAAGGTTCTGTTAGCAGCCAGTTTGGAAAAACAGAGCAGAAAACAAGATGTCGTTAAGAGGTATAGTTGTTTTCTGTTGCCATGTAACGAGTCATCACACATTTGAAAGCTGGGAACGCTATAGGTCTTGCCTCTGAGTGGGCTTGGCTGTGTTTTCTCACGAGATCAGAATCAAGGTGTCAGCCGGCAGGGGCTCCTACGTGCCAGGAAGTCTAACAAGAACTGTGACCACACCGAGCCCAGTAAGAACTAAGGTAGGGGTCTGACCCAGACTGTTTCAAGCTGGTGGTAGAATTGAGCCTTGTGGATGTTGCATTGAAGCCTCTACTTCATTACAGGCTATCTGATGGGACTGCTTTCTGCTCCTTGGGCCATCTATACACGGGCTCCTTGATCTTCAGAGCCCACAGCTCCATGGCAAATTGATCCTCACCCCAAATCCCCTTGACTTCCTCTTACCCTGCCAGATGGAGGAAGCGCTCAGGGATTTGTGTGGGGATTATGTGACTTTTGGTCATGATTTGTTTCCTTTCCCCCTGGAACTCACTGCAAGCACAGGAGGGAAGCGTGTGTGTGTGTGTGTGTGTGTGTGTGTGTGTGTGTGTGTGTGCGCGTGTGTGTCTGTGTGTCTGTGTCTGTGTGTCTGTGTGTGTGTGTGTCTGTGTGTATGTGTCTCTGTGTGTGTCTGTTTGTGTGTCTGTGTGTGTCTGTGTGTGTGTGTCTGTGTGTGTGTCTCTGTGTGTGTGTGTGTGCGCGCGCACATGAATGCGCGCACAGTTGGGCATACCTGTGCACAGGACCCATCCATAATTAGAAGCCAGGACTGTAAAAGGTGCTTGCTCGCACTTAGGACTTTGGTTTTGGTTCTCAATGACTCAGAAACTCAAACAAAATCACTCTTCTTCGCAGACAGTTTGAAAACACTGTAGTGTCTAGTGGGAGGGAACAACATGTATGCAAACAGGACTGGGCCCTAACTTCCGAAGAGAGAAGAATAGAGCGTTCAGGGCCCAGTGACGTCTGCTTTTAAATGCAGCTGCACAGAAGGAGGCTTTGTGGAGAATAGGAGCTCTGAAAAGGCTATGCAAGGAAGACATAATTTGAGTATTCAAGAAATAAGTTGGTCCGGACATGGTGGCACGTGCCTTTAATCCCAGCACTCAGGAGACAGAGGCAGGGGGATCTCTGAGAATTTGAGGCCAGGCTGGTCTACAGAGTGGATTCCAAGACAGCCAAGGCTGTTACATAGAGAAACACTGTTCGGGGGGGGGGGGCAGGGAAGAGTTGGGAGGCCAAGGCTCAAATACTTTGGATTTTTACACCCCAACATGCAAGGGACAAATTGATATGAACCCCTTAGATCATTTTATTGCCCTCCTTTCCCAGAGACCGTGTGCTTTGTTATAAACTAATTCCCATGTGCAGGGATTTCACGCAGCCAGTGAATCGTGCTCACAGGGCCACAGGCCAGTGGGTAGTTTCTCCAGCCTTGGGTTCCCATGTGCATTTGTGGTCATCCACATATAGCAGGAAGCCCCGGGGATCTTGCATCTCTTTGAGAATTGGCTGTCTGTCTGCTAGCCTAGGACAGTTGCCTGTTCCATTGCTGTCACAGAATACATGATATACTGCAACTTAAGGGAAGTTTGATTTGGGGCTCACAGTTTAAGAGGGTGGTGGTCCATGGTAGGGAAGGCATGGGAGAAGGAGGTAGCCGTATGTGTGGATGGATCAATGGAATGAAGAGGGATCAATGGGTGGATGGATAAAGAGATGGATATAGGTGCTTCTAAAGTTGTTACCATAAACTTCACTTCCCCCCTGCCGAGTTACTGAGATTGAGTGCAGCTGTTTCGTGTCTAAAGACTTTTCCCTGGCGGTATTTTTTGTTGTGTTTCGCCTTTCTAAGATAAAGACTCGATGGATAGTCCTGGCTGGCCCCACACTCACCGTCCTCCTGGGATGACTGACAGGCACGCGCCACAACGCTCAGGATCGAAATGCTTTGGAGAAGCAAAGCGGAATCAAAAACCCAGTTGCGAGTTGTGTGCGGAAGAGCCATGCTGGGTTCTTTCTCACGAACCCCGTAATTATTAGCAGAAAAATGAGGTCCCCAAGTTTCCTCCCTGGATACATTAATCACTTCTTGGAGGCTGGGGGTGAGTGGGAGAGGGGAGACTGTATTAAATAAAGTTAGGCAACTTTCTGTGGGACTTCAGACAGCCTTTATTTAACATGTGCACATGAGTGTGGTTGTGTGTAGGTGAGCGCGTATTACAGAGGGGGTGTACATGTGTGTGGAGGGCAGAGGACAACCTTGAGTGTCATTCCTCAGGCATTGTCCGTATTGCTCTTGGGGTTCTCGCGGGCTGGGAACCTGATATAGGTTGGCCAGCCAGGCAGTACCGGGGATCCACCTGTTTGTGCCTTCCAGTGCTGGAGTCACAGGGCACAGTGGCTTTTATATGTGGCTTCTGGAGATTGAACTTGGGACTCCCCCACTTGCAAGGCAAGCGCTTTACACTGTAGCTGCCTTCAGACACCCCAGAAGAGGGTGTCCAATCCCATTACAGATGGTTGTGAAGCCACCATGTGGTTGCTGGGATTTGAACTCAGAACTTCTGGAAGAGCAGTCAGTGCTCTTAACCGCTGAGCCACCTCCCCAGCCCGGTAAGCACTTTACCAGCTGAGCTCTTTCCCGGTTTTCAAAGAGCCCTTACCATGCTAACGTACATGCTGGCATCCAGGTATGCTAGTGCTGAAAACTAGGATGCAGAAAAGGGAGATAGTGTAACATTTTAGTTCCATCCTTTGGCAAGTATGTAATTCTGGGCTCTCCATATGTTCCCAGTGCTAGCTGTTGCCACCGTTTCCCCACCTTTCCCCAAAGACCACTCACCCCCTCTCTCTGCTCCACAGTAACACCTCTATTCTTTCTTTTACTGGCTTTATCTTCTGGGCACTTACAGAATTAAAACCTTACACCCTCTGTGTCTGGCTTATCTCACTAAGCATTAATATCTTTCCAAGGTCTGTCTGTGTTGATCGTCTGCCCCTTCTACGGTTGAGCTGGTGTTCTACTGTGTGCCTGGGCCACGCCTTATTTATATTGGACACTGCTTGAGTTGTGTCTTTGGGTGGTCATGACCAGTGCTGCAGTGAAACACAAGTGTATGGCTCTGAGTGTCTCCTGTCCGTTCCTTTAGGTGAGGAGTCGCTGGGTCATGTGATAATGGTTCTGTTTTAGCCTTTTGAGAGACCTCCAGCCTTGTCCAGTAGCTGTGTTCCCATTGCCATTTCCCCCAACAGACACACAGTTTCTCCGCTCACATCCTGCCGTCACTTGTTCTCTGTGTGTTCAGTTACACTACCTTGCTAAGTAGTAAGTGATGCTGTATGGCAGGTGTGAGTCCTAGTCCCTAATGACCAACACCCGGGGTTCTGAGTTATCTTGGTGCACTCTGAATATAAGGCCTTCATCAGCTACACTTTGCAGATATATTCTAGTCCACAGCTGTGCCTTGAAGAGCAAAAGGTATAGTTGTAATGGATTCCATCCAACTCAGCAAAATGGATGCTGTCTTATTTACGAAGCCTTTACATAGACCATAGTAGCACACATCTAATCCCAGCACTCAGGAGGCAGAGGCTGACAGATGTCTGTGAATTCAAGGTCAGTTACATAGCAAGTTCCAGGACAGCTATATAATAGGGAGACCCTGTCTCAAAAAGAAAAAGAAGAAGAGGAGGAGGAGGAGGGGGGAGGAGGAGGAGGAGAAAGAAGAGAAGAATTACAAAAAGAAAAAGAAAGAAGTTTCTTTCCTATGTGCTGGGGAGATTGCCCAGTGGTTAGAGCACTTCTCCCCCCCTAGTGCCCTACCCCCTTTCCCCAGCGTGAGGACTGGAGTCTTGTCAGGTGCCTGTGGCCACCCGTCTGTGATTCCAGCCTGGGAAGGTAGAGATAGAAGATCCCCAGAGCAAGTTGGCTCCTGAGACTGGCCAGTGAGCTCTGGGTTTGATTGAGAGGCCCTGCTTCAGTGAAGAAGGGGGGAGAGCTATGAGGGATGATTCCCAACACCATCCTTGGACCTCCACCTGCTTGCACACCCATCTCCATGTGCCCACACACATGTGGACTCACATAAACTCATATGAAAACAGAAAGGAAGGAAGAAAGATTTGCCTAAATAATCCCAAGTCACTAGGGTGTGACTCCCACCTACTTCTTTCTTCTGTGTGCTTCCGTGACCCAGCCTCCCTCTGTGTGCATTGAGAGTTAGGGTTGAGCTTTTCTAGTCTGTCTGTCTGTCTGTGATCCATTCTTCCTGTAGCCCGAGCTAGCCTACATTCAATTCTCCTGCACTCACCGTCCTCCTGCCTCAGCCTCCGTGCTGGGATTGCAGGGAGCAGCACCATGCTGGAGGAATGTGTTGGATGTAATCCTTCCGCACCCTTTGTTGAAAAGTTGTCCCATTCAACTCCCTTAGCCTTTTTGTTTAGAATTTGTTCAATAAGTTTGTATATATATGCATGTGTGTGTGTCTACATATGTGTACTTGTATGATCAAGCATGTGTGTTTGCATATGTACATGGATGGATGTGTGCACTCTGGGGGTGGGGGAGTGTTCATGTGTTTGTTCTAAACATGATCTCATTAGTCATTTGTCCTCACTCAAGGACCACATTCTCCTGTCCATGGACCAAGCTTTGAAAGGTGTCTATGTGTCCTTCAGCTTTTTCCTGTCTGTGAGTGTCATTGTTTAACTACTACCTAAGTCCTTCATGTTTCTGCCAAGATTGCGTTGTGTCTATAGACCAATCCTTTAAGGACCAGCATCATTTTGGCTTTGAGGCAGGGTCTCACTATGCATCCCAGGCTGCTCTGGAGCTCATGATCCTCCTGCCTCCACCTCCCACCTCTGGGAGAATGAATTGACCTCTTGGCATCAAATCTTTCCAAATGCCTGGTTTGCCTATCATTTGTCCTCCTCGGGCACCCACTTGTAGTTGTCAGTGTGCGTCTTGGCTATTTTGTTCAGTTTGTTAAGTGTTTGGTATGTTGGCACTGTTGTAAATGATAGTTCAGTTCCCAAAGTTTCCTTGCCAGTTTTTAGAAGTTAAATTAACTTTTTCACACCATCCCCGACTCCTGTGACACTTTAAACTCACTAGTTCCAGACGCGTTTCTGTTGGTGCCCCCTCAGCATTTTCCAAACTGGACATTTTTCTACGAATGCTCTGGCCAAATTGTAGAGACCTTGACAGACACAGGACCCTATCTGTGGACCCTCCTCATCAATGTGGAAAGAGGGTGTGACAGAGCTGGGTCTTCCAGGTCCCTGTCAGACTCCCTGCCACCTCAACAAAGGCTTCTCAGCAGAAGATGCTCGTCTCAGTTAAAACCAGATTGGAACGAATCAAGCAAGATAAGAGTTTTTCTCTCACTGAAAAGCCTGGAGGGTGTGTGACTGGATGTGTGTGTGTGTGTGTGAGGTGGGGGGGGGGGGTACTTGTGAGCTAAACTGTCTGCTACTTCCATGAAAATGAAAGAAGCCCCAGAGGAGAGTCAGGCAGAGCCTCTCAGCCCGGCCTCAGGGCTAGGAATACAGACAGGACACTGACTGGCAATGGTTACGGCGGGTGTGAGAGTTCAAAGCCTGGGCATCTTTCAGAAATCACTTTAGGGTCAGGCGAGCCCTCTCTCTTTAGAATTTTGCAGCCCAATTAAACTGACCTGGAGCCATTTGATCAGAGGATAAAGTTAAGCCCTTTATGGTATTATGTCCTTGTGACTGTGCTAGGCCTGTCTAATCCCTGTGTGACCTTCCTTCCATCCAGGAAAAAAAAAGTAGAGGCAGATCTGTGCATTCAGTAGTCAGTGAGAATGAGACCTGCTTTTCTGGGGGTCACAGTTTGGGGAGACAGGCAGCCCTTAGATGAGTGTCCAAAGAACCCTGAAATGGAGAGCCCTGGGGCAGCATGCCCAAGCTGGCTTCTCAGTTCCCACCTGGCACTCGATTCTGAGACTCTCCAGGGCATGGTACTGGTTAGATTCAGGTGTGTTCGCAAACCATTTAGTTCTGGTTAAAGTTAAAAACAAACAAACGAATTCCCCCCATATACATTTTCTCAAAACGTCAGGTTGAGGCTGACATAGTTAACCACACTCGAGCCTTTTTTTTTTTTTTTTTTTTTTTTTTTGGTGAGGGCTAAAATAAGAGTGGTCCTCAGTTTTGAATAGGAGACACTTCCTCTAGAGGAAAATGAAGTGGACTCCATTCCCACTTACCTTGGAGGGGGAGGAGGGGGAGCAAGAGGAGGAGGAGGGGGAGGAGGAAGAGGAGAAGGAGGAGGAGGAGGAGGAAAAAGAGGGGGAGAAGGAGGAGGAGGAGGAGGCTGATCAAAAGCATGTGGGCTTCAGTACTTATTCCTGAGCTCTGCTGTGTCTCACTTCTCACTCAGAGAGACGTGTGGCTCCCACCTGCCAAGCAGCACTGGTCCAGACTTCCTCCTATTGTGTGGCTCATGTCTACCCTCTGAACCTTATTTATTCCTGCCAGGTCTGGCCTTTGCCCTTGTCTCTCACTTATAGTCTCCACTTACATCCCCTCCAGCTGGAGTCCCCTCTGCATTGCTCCCAAGCAAGCCCTTCCCCATTCTTCCACCTCCCTCCCCAAGACTCTTCTGTAGGCATCCTTACCCAGTCATCCCGGCGGGAACCTCTTCTAAATAACTAGAGATTTTATCTGTACCACCTTTAAGGTAATACACTAGAGTGATGTGTGTCTTTTCTTATCCTATTTATTAAACCCTCGGACTGTCTTATTTTTTTTTTTAAAGATTTATTTATTTATTATATGTAAGTACACTGTAGCTGTCTTCAGATACTCCAGAAGAGGGCGCCAGATCTTGTTAGGGATGGTTGTGAGCCACCATGTGGTTGCTGGGAATTGAACTCAGGACCTTCAGAAGAACAGTCGGGTGCTCTTATCTGTTGAGCCATCTCACCAGCCCCCGGACTGTCTTATTTAACTATATGTATTAACTACTTTTCTCATTGCTATGACAACATCATCAAAAGCAACTTACGGAAGGAAGATGGTTTGTTTTTGTTTCTTGATGTGTGTGGGCGTTCGTCTGCATGTAGTCAGTGTACCTTGTACTTCCCTAGTGCCTGTGGCATCCAGAAGAGAACATCCAATCCCCTGGAACTAGAATTGCAGATACTTGTGAGCTACTGTGTAGGTTCTGGCAATAAAACCCAAGTCCTTTTGAAAGGCAGCCAATGCTCTCAGCCCCTAAGCCATCTCTCCAGCCGCAGGAAGGGTTCATATTAGTTAGTGGTTTAAGAAGGCTACATACCTTCATGTCAGGGGTGGCATGGTGGGCAGGAACTGAGTATGAGACATTGTCACATTGGGTCCACAGTCAGGAAGCAGAGAGAGACAGTACTCCGTTCATTCTCCTTTTTGTCAGGACTGGGACCCTGGACCACAGGAATGGTACCATCCACACTCAGGGTGGGCTTTGCTCTCTCAGTTAATGCCCTCTCAGACACTCTCAAAGGTGTGTCTCCTGGGTGATGCTAAGTCCAATCAAGTTAACGCTGAGGTTACCCCTCACACTTTGCCTCTCCCAGAATTCCTTGGACACCGTAGGTCTTCAGTAATCCCTTGTTACATGGATGAATGAAAATTACTCCATGTTTGGTCTAAAAATTCATGGAGAATTTCAACCTACAATTGTCCAGCTTCCCTTCTATTGCTGTGAAGAGACACCATGGCCAAGACGACTCTTATAAAAGAGCATTTAATTGAGGGCTTGCTTACAGTATAAGAAGGTGGTGAGCCCATGATCACCATGGTGGCAGACAGACAGCGGTGGCAATGGAGCAACGCAGTAGCTGAGCGCTTTGCATCCTGATCTGCAGGCAGTAGGCAGAGAGACACTGCACCTGGCATGGAGTTTTGAAACCTCAAAGCCCGCCACCAGTGACACACCTCCTCCAACATGGCTCCACTAGTCCACACCTCCAAGATGGCTTCACTCAATGGTGACCAAGCATTCAAACTTGTGAGCCTGTGCGGGTCATTCTCTCGTCACACCACCACACCTTATGTAAAACAACTTTATTCATCTGGCTAAATGAGTTCTACCTGGTCCACCCTGACCGCGTGTGTGTGTGTGTGTGTGTGTGTGTGTGTGTGTGTGTGTGTGTGTGCGCGTGTGTGTGTGTGTGTGTCTGTCTGTCTGTCTGTCTGTCTGTCTGCTGTCCGTCTATGTTATTTTATTCTTGGGTTTTATTGCACACACACACACACAAAGGATATTAGAAGAATTACTTAATGTTTGGCATCGAAGAGTGCATGTGATCCGGAAGCAGAATCACTCCAGCTCCTCTGGAAAGCCTAGAGAATCACCCTAACATCTCCCTAATGCAGCCCGAGTCCGGGCTGAAGCCCACAACCCTTTCCATTTTCTTCCGGGCCAGAGGTTCAAACACTGTTGCTGACGGGCCCAGCCAAGTCTGCAGTCTCAGGACGGAGTGTGTGCTCTGACCAGTCTTTCTTCTCCAGCAGAATGGGGATGGCTTTGTTTCGCCATTCTCTCCTCTCCTCTAAGGGTGCCAGACACACAAAACGGTGATTAAGCAAAGATTAAAATTCCATTTGGATGAGTGAGTGAGTGAGTGAGCGGCTGTTGAGGCCATGATGGATTCCTTTGGAATGCTGACTAAGAGCACGTGGGTCCCAGACACAGTCAGTCTGAACACATCAACATGCGTTTACAGTTTGCTGTCTGAAGGGATTTCCAGTCCATTTGCCAGGTTTTCCAGCTAGCTCACATCCTCAAGGTGTTCCTTCTCTTTGTCTTCATTGCCTGTGGCAAGGGAACGTTCCTGAAGCTGGGGGGGAAGGAAAAGTGTCAGAAGATGATTGCAAACAAAGAAAATGATCTCAGCTTTCAGAGACACACACCCCTGGGTGTGCAGTGTTACGGAGTACCTCTGGGTTGAAGTCTTGGGGTGCTTCTTTATGTAATATTACATGATCAATGTTACTTAAGGGTTGTGTGCCTGGAGCTCAGTGGGTCAAAAACAAGCTGGTTTTGAGTCCCCAGGACTCTGGGCAAGCAGGAGTGTGTCATCCCAGCACCTGACACTCATTTCCGAGGCTCTGCCCTGGTTGTAGCCGGCAGTCAGCCACCTGCGGTTCCAGAGCACAAGGAAAGGGGTTTGAATTGGCATGAAGCCAGGAGGAGGTCAAAGTCTTAGTCCAAAAAGAGAGTAAAATGCCACAATTATGTGTTATATGGACTGCATGTCGAAATGCTAATGTTTTCGAAGAAGGTGGGTTAGGTTCAATGAAATGTATCGGGGCTCCAGAGATGGCTTAGTGGTTAAGAGGGTGCCCTGGTCTTATAGAGGACCTACCTTCAGGACTAGCACCTGTGACTGGCAGCTCCCAACTGCTGGTAACTCCAGCTGCAGGGGCTCCAATGCCCTCTTCTGGCCTCTACAGCAATATCCCTACACACACACACACACACATCAAAATTAAATACATCCTTAAAAAATAAATACGTTACTCAAACTAACATCATGTATTTCTTGATTGTTCCTTTGGAGTGCTGAGGACCGAACCCAGGGCCTCATGAACGCTAAGCAAGCACTCCACCATTGAACTACACCCCTTAGCCTCTGCTTATTTTTATTTTCTTTTGGCCTGTGACATTGTCTCACTGTGTAGGCTATGTTGGCCTAGAGCTGGTGGTCTTCCTGCCTCTACCTCCCGAGTGTTTGGATTACAGGGGCTTACCGCCACGCCTCGTTTTCTTTCTTCAATGTGGAAAGCAGCTTGCTTTGCCTACCAGGGCTGTCTCAGTACCTTCCCGTTGGGCAGCAACACACTGGGCACTTTGTCCTGTGGATGAGTGTGCCCGTCTTTCCTTCCTCTCCTGGGTGGTGAGTTTCCAAGGGGTTGTACTGAGCTTCTGTGTCCCCCCTGGCCTCAGCCCATCTAGCAGGCACATGGCTGGCACTCAGGAAGATGCTGAGGGCTGGACAGGCAATAGTGTTCTCCTTAAGCAGTGTAGCCTCTGGACCATTGTTATTGCCAATATTCCCTTTTTCTTCTTTTTCATAGTTTCTTCTTTGTCTTAATTTTCTTCTTTTATTTCTGAAGGAATTACACAGTCGACAAAAAAAGACATTTTTCTTGGGAGCTGAACAAAGGCTGAAGGACTGGCATAACAAGGAGGCTATCAGGAGGGACGCACAGCGCGTAGGTATGGAGGGCGCGGCCGAGTGTGGGCATCGTGTAAGTGTGCCATGGGTGTATGCGCATGTGCTGAATGTGTTAGAGGTGTCTGGACCCCTTGTTCACTTCCTGCCTGCCACCGTCTTTCCTAATAACCGTACCTACCTTTCACCCATCTGACCTCAGCTGTCAGCACCAGATCCACTGACTTCACATTCGCCCTGCCACCTACATATCAGCACGTGACTGTGTCTCCATCCTAGCAAGTCCCATCCCAAAGGAAGGAGCAATGTTTCAAAACGACAGGGATTGATCTCAAAGCAAGTTCCACCCTCTTCAACCTGATCAGGCCTTTATGGCTGGCTGAATAAGAGGAAATCTGTACCCCAGAGAGATGCTGCCACCTGCCAGTCATCACGCAGGGTGAGAGTAAGGCCAACTTGAGACTCGAACCCAGAACTGGAAGGCAGAGGCAGTTCTTCACCAACTACTGATTCCTTTTGCTAATAGGGCTTTGTCGCCATTCATGTATGGCTGGCAGATGGGGGAAGGGCCTACACGAATATCTATACAGAGACTGTAGAGGTTTTTTCTCTGCAGAGTCCAGGCAAAGGTCGGGAGAGCAGCTGCAACCCCCCTCCCCCAAAGGCTGTGGGGTCGCCACTGAATTCCACCATTCCTGAGCCTCTGATGACCTCACACAGTCAGCTTGTTCCAAGGGTGTGGAGGGAGAAGATGGCTATAATGTTGCTTTGCTTGAGTGGAAAGTGGATACAGTAGCAAGAGGGATTGAAATGGTGTGTGGTGATCTGGGTTAAAGGTGTCCCTTCTAAATTATTCATGACAGAACCAACTCACCACAAAGCTCTAAAGAGAGCAGGTGTAATAACTGAGCTGATGCCCACAGCATCCCCAGCCCTGACACATGGCGCTCTGTGTGCCAGGAATGCTAAGTGAAGCTAGAAGGGTCCTCCTTTAAATTAAGAAAGGAAACATCTGCAAAGACACAGCTGGCCAGACAGTTGTGCCTGAATTATTAGAATATCCTTATAGGACTGCCTGGCAAGGGAAGAAAGAACAGCAGAGAGATTAAGACAAGCAAAAGGCTGTGTGATTTCTTGTTTGTTTGAAATAAAATTATGCATAAGTATTAAAGAGTAAATATTTTTAAGTAATTTATGAAGTTGCCTAATTATTTTAAAAAAACAGAAAAGAAAAAGAAAAACAGGAAAAAGTGATTTAATAAAACCAAGGAGTGCTAAGTACACACTGGGTCTTCCACACCAAGAGGCCTCCTCCAATCACAGACCTTGTCTGTTGAGAAGACAGAAGCCGCAACATGGCCAGGATGCTGCCCTGAGGTCCAGCTGGCTGGCCTTTGCCCCATCTCCTCTGCTCGGCATTTGGGGCTGACTATGGCTGTGCAGGTCTCCTGGAGCCTTGTTCTGAGCAGAGGTCAGACCTCTTTCCACCTCCTGCACCTGAGCAGCCTCAGCGACCTTGATTTTTGCAACACTCAGAGAGTGGTTGGCTCTAAGCAGCCGCTGGAGTGGCTGACTGTTAGACACAGTCCTACAGACCCCCGAGATGCTTCTCCCAGGGTTGTGTCCACCCTCAGTCTCCAGAAGCTCATGGGATTCCCCCAGAGAACATGCTGTCGGAGCATTAGAGACCCTTCTCAGCCGGATGGCACAGAGAGTGCCAACCCTTTGTCCACTGAATCTGGGACTTACAACAGAACTTTCCAAGCAGACCTGGCGTAGTAGATATGGTTACTCTTAAGTTATCTTTCTTAAGTTATCTCTCAAGTTTAGAGAGAAATCAAATCGTCTTTTATCATCATGGCATTTTTAAAAATTACTCATTATTTATTTACAGCTGGACTGAGGATCCAGCCCCAACCCAGTACCTCATAGGTGCTAGGCAAACACTCTGCCACTAAGCTACATCCCAGCCCTTGTTTATGGCATTTTTGATTAACACAGAACATTTGCCTCACTTAGGTGATGATAATCAGATCGACTCAGGTTTATCTGGCGATTGACAACTCACAGAAAGTTATCGCTGTGTAGCCTCTCGTTTGACTGCCCTAGACATGCTTGCTGCTGGTACCAGAGAAGACAATTCTAGCTGAGGGTTCCTCCGCTCAGAGAAAGCAGACCTGCCTCCTGTCTGGGAGAAGTGAGCAGGCAGGGGGATCTAGCTCTGGAGGGAGTGCAGGGAGCATGGGCTTCGGCCCTCAAACTTGGTTCTGTAACCTTTTATGAGTCTCAGTATACCTTCAGAGTGACAGTTCTCAAGTCCACTCTACAGGGTTGCTATGGGGACTCCAGGGAAAAGATCAGTGGAGTACAGAACAGGACCCTGGCCACATGAGTGCTGGCACCCCTCCCCCTCGTCTCACTTCCACTGCACAATTTGGGGAAAATGTTTAGGTGAAGTTCATATTGATTGTTGGGGAGCTAGAGAGATGGCTCTGCAGGTAAGAGCATTTGCTGCTCTTACAAATATAATAAGTTTGGTCCCAGAAGCCATGTCAGGCAGTTTACAGCTGCCTTACAGTTTCAGCTCCAGGGGACATAAGGCCCCCTTCTGGCCTCCACAGGCACCTGCACTCATATCTGCACATACCCACACACAGAGATATGCACACACACACACACAACATTTTTGTAAAAATTAAATTTATTTTCATTTTATATGTGCAAGTATTTTGCCTGTGTGTATGTATGGGTACTGCGTGTGTGCCTGGTACCTGAGGAGGTCAGAAGAGGGCATGGGATCCCCTAGAACCGGAGTTATGGGTTGCCGTAAACTGCAGTATGGGTGCTGGCACCTAAACCCGGATCCTCTGGGAGAAAGTGTCCTTTACTGCTGACCCATTCTCCAGCCCCCACATGATTTTTAAAAGTAGAAGAAAATGTATTCTTTTAAATCTTGGTTATCTGGGTTTTTTAAGACGTGCTTAGGTTAGTAGAACTCACTCTGGGTGTGTCTGTGAGGGAGACAAGCAGATCTTTGGAGCACTGACCTGATGAAGATGAGCTACTAGAAGACATGGGTTGGAGAGAAAGGCAACAAGATGAACTCCTTGTCAAGGGAAGAGAGATTTATTACTGTCAAGGGAAGAGATTTATTACTGTCGAAGATGGTCTGGGGAGGGCCTGAAGAGAAAGTCTTCAGTCTCAACAGACAAAGCATGGTGTCCATCCTTAAAGGTTTCTTTGCACAGCCTTTAAGGAGGCTTAGTTAATATATAATATAGTCTAGTAGCCGTCCATAGTGCTTGCCTGTCGTCAGGTCGTCTCTCCAGTGTCCAGGTAGCAGAGGGAGGGAGAGGGCATGGCTTCTTGTGAGAGCAGTGAGTGGTCTGTCCACTTTCCAAAGAAGCCCTTGGAAGAGAGAGATGTTTCTGGAAGGTGTGGCTGGATATTTTGAAGCCCCCCAGAACACCATCAGCAGGGTTTGGGACCCAGCAGTGATGAAACTGATACAACGACAGTTTGGGAGAAGACAAAAGTAAGGGGCAGGGCCTCTGTGCAGAAAGTAGAGCGTATCCTTGGGACTGAATATCACTCTGACCTCTTCCTATACTCCCTCTTTCTGCTTCCTGCACCCCCTGCTGGTAGCAGCCTCTTCCACACACTCCTGCCATCTCCCACGGAGTACTGCTTCGGAAGCACAGAGCCATGTGACAATGGACAGAACTCTCTGGAATAAAACTCTGGCTCCATTAAGTTGCTTTTCTCAGGTCCTTGGTCACAATAATGCAGATGTAATTAGTGTGACCCATGACTAGGCATAAGATTTTTTTTTTAACTTTTTAGATGTTTTTATTTTATACATATGAGTGTTTTGCCTGCATGTAAGTCTGTGTAGCACATGGTGTGCAATGCCTATAGAAGCCATAAGAGGGCATCTGAGCTTGAGTTACAGGTGGTTGTGAGCCACCATGTGAGTGCTAGGACCCAAGTCTGAGTTTCTCTGCAAGAGCAGCCAGTGCGCCAACCACTGAGCCATCTATCTCTCCAGCCCCAGGTGTAAGGCTTTCTCTGAGGTCCTGTCATTCTTCTCCCCCCTCCCCCCCCCCCCAGTCTCAACCCCTGTAGATGTCAGGTAAACCAGCAACACTGAATTTGCTCTCTGCCTCTAGGATATGGAGAACAGGGGAAGCCTTACCCCATGACCGATGCCGAGAGAGTGGACCAGGCGTACCGGGAAAATGGATTTAACATCTACGTCAGTGATAAAATCTCCCTGAATCGCTCTCTCCCCGATATCCGGCACCCAAAGTGAGTGTCACGTCTCTCATCTTCTGCTGTCTAACTAAGGATTTTGCCCATTGCTCTGGGTTGCACGAGTTCATTAAAACAAGCATTCACCTGAGGTGCTGCCAGCCGGCTGCCAGGTGGAACAGAGCCCCTGCAGAGGCTTGAGCAGTCAGACCCTCTGCAGCATGGAGCTGGAGTGTCTGGGGATGGTGCACCAGGGTGATCCTTCCCTCAGAACAGGAACCAGCAATTCTCCAAGTGTCTGCAGAACACTGCCATCGGTTCACCTGGGCATTTGTCACACTTGCGAGAGTGGGTGAGGGCCATGTGTGCCACAACACATGTGGAGGTCAGAGGACAGCCTCTGGTGTAGGTCTTTGCCTTCTGCTTTGTTCAAGACAGGGTCTGATTGTTATTCACCATGTATACAACAGGCTAGCTGCTGCCGGCTCCCAGGAGTTCTCCCCTCCTCCCATCTCACTGGTGGAGTGCTGGGATGACAGGTGGTCCACACCCGTGTCTAGCTTTTCTGTAGATTCTAGGAATTCAAACCCAGGTCGTCTGGCTTGCTCAGCAGTCACTTCCCCCACTGGGCTCTCTCCAGCTCACTCCTGTGCCTCCATGCAGATTAACTGTCCTGAAGCACTGGAGGCCATCAGCCAGCAGTGTCCTCAGAAGCCCTGAAAGGTGACTCTGATGCAGACAGAGGGTAGAATAGGAAACCACACAGGCAGGAAGCCTCGCTTGGAAGACAGGCTGTCCCCCCGGGACCAGACCCTTTGCATCAAACTCTTACACGGAGGAGACAGACGAGGAACCCAGGGTGCTTGCCTGTTGGACTTACTGTTTCATGATGTAGAATCTTCTGCTGACATACAAGAGTGTTGTTCAGCCACGCTGATATTTCCAGCTTCAGATCAGTGAGCTGACAATGTGTGTTACCAGACCAAGCCTGTGCCTGACACCAGGAGCACCTATGGTCGTAACTGTAAAAATCTTACTCCAGTGGTCCCAACCGCCCACCATCCTGAGCTCTTCGGAAGGAGCATAGCGACTCATCATCGACTCTCAATATTCTCCTGGTGTGGGCCTTCAACTATCTGTCCTCCTGCCTCAGCCTCCCGAATAGCAGGGATGACAGGCCTTTGTCATCAGGCCCAGCTCATGTAACTCACTAAGTGCTACCCTGACTTAAGGAGGAAATAGATTACATGAGGGATATTTTTATATGATTATAAAATAAGTAAATCCTCAACTGAATAGTCCAAAGTTAGAAACGGTGTCTGCCTGGTTTGCTTACTTCCTTTTTCTTTTTTTTTTAAATTTCGTGTGTGTGTGTGTGTGTGTGTGTGTGTGTGTGTGTGTGTGTGTGTGTGTGTGTGCATATGTCACAGCATGCCTATGAAGGTCAGAGGAGAGCTTACCAGAGTCAGTTTTCTCCTTCCACCTTGTAGGTTCCTGGGAGCAATCTCAGGCTCAATAGCGATCTCCTTATCTGCTGAGCCATCTCTACAGGTTTCCGTTCTTATTTTGTATATATTTTTTTCTTCCACATTAAACTTCCACATTTCCTGAAATGTGTCCACGGCTTGGGAGGAGGGGTCTGAGCTCAGGAGACTTCTGGCACCTCAGGTAGCAGCCTGACCACCCGACTAGCCTCCTGCTTACTAATGTTGAGTATGTCCTAACACCTGCTTTTTCCAGTCACCAAGTGTGGAAGCTGAGTTTCCAGAAGCAAATAGACAGCTAGCTACCTTGAAGACCTTCTCTCTCCCCAGAGGGGAGGTTTTCCTTCCGTATGTCTGTGGGAGCACATGAGTAAATTAGACCTGTGGTGTAGCACGCGCCTTTGGTTTCTTTTAGCTTAAACAACTTCTCAGGCAGGAGCCGGGGTTCCCCTTTTCCTTTCATGCCTTCAAGCTGACTTTTGGCAGCAGCACCCCAAGTGCAGGATAGAGGGGCTGTTTGCTTATACCAGTCGCCTCTATTCTCACCAGAAGCTGCCCTGGAGACACACCCACAGAGAACAGGAGCTAGGCACTTTGGCCCCAACTTGCTGGGCTAGCATGTGGGAGGTGGCCAGCTGGCTCTGAGCGGGCCTGCCCTCTGCACCTCCAGCCAAGTGAGCGTGAACAAGGGCTGGCTGGTGGGCTGGCCCACTTTCCCTACTTGCTGGGAAACCCAGCCGGGCTGCTTGGCAACCAAACACAGGGGCTCTTCAGGACCCACAGCGGGTGACATAAGGGAGTCTTGACTGCAGAAGTGAGTAGGTTCTGCAGGCTCCTCTGGGATCCATGCAGTTGGAGGGTCAGTTTGCCAGTGCAGAGCTAACCACAATGGGGAGGGATGTCAGCAGCCCGCAGCCACGACCTACTCCATCCCGATCATTGAACTTCAGGAAGGAGTAGATGCGAATGGAACCTTTCACCTACCACATCCCCACTCCCATGTCCCCTTCTTGGTTTCTCCTTTTGTGTTAACATGGATAATTTCTGATATACTCTGGATTTCCACAGAAGACTGTATGGATTAGTGTATTAGGCCAGGTTCTCCAGAGACTCTCTACAACTCCAGCAGGTTACAGAGTCCAAATGAAAAGGAAGGTGAAACTTGTAACCTCCGACAGTCATGTTAAATGCACTGATAGAATGAAGTGGTCTGGGGAGAGGGCTCAGTTGGTAAAGTGCTTGCAGCACAAGTAGGAAGAGCTGAGTTCAGATCCCCAGGACCCACATAAAAGCCAGGTGTGGTGGCACACACCTCAGTTGCTAGCCGTGGGGATGGTAGGACAGAGACTGGTGGATTCCCAGAGCACAGAGAGAAAGCTCACACTGCCTGCAGAGGGTCTGAGTCTCATGGGTTCTTCAATGTGTGTCTTGGCGGGGGGTGGGGGGGTGGGGGGATAAGGGGGTGTGCAATTCCCCAGCAGAACTAGAGAAACTTCACCAAAGGCTGATAACTGTGCCTCTTCCTACCGCTCAGGCCGGGAAAGCTCGTAATTGAAACTTCACGATGTGGCGGGTGTGGTGCTTAGCTGTGTTTATTTACCTTGGTGGGAATTCTTTAGCCCTCTGGACCAGTCTTGAAAATCATCATAAATTATGAATTGGAACGATAGAAGTGTTTTCAAGTAACTAGACGCAATGCCAAGTTCAAGGGTGAAGATGTACAGACAGACACTCAACTGGGAACACTGATAGCCAGCCAAATATCAGTACAAGTGAAAAGTAGCGGGGCAGCTGACCTGTGTTAATGACAACTGTCACTGGCCAGAACCTCCTGGAGCAGATACAGATGTGGTCTTAGCTGGACACTGCAACTATGTTCTGTTTATAAAGTTAGGTAGAGACATAGACAATATAGAAAGACTCAGACTCTAGAAATAGAGATTTACTTTGTTTTATGCCTATGACTGTTTCGTTTGCATGTATGTATATACACCCTGTGTATATGCGGCTGATATGGTGTCCTCAGAATGCAGAAGAGTACATCAGACCCCTTGGAACTGAAGCTACAGATGGTTAGGAGCTGTCAAGTGGGTTCTGGGAACCGGAGTTGAATCCTCCGCAAGAGCAGCTAGGGCCCTTAACCAGTGAGCCATCTCTCTAGCTCCCAAACTCCAGACCTAACACTAGCTGTATCTGAGATGAAATACGCGTAGACTAATGATGGATTAGCTACTGCAGGGAAAAATGTTAGCCAACTTGAAGGCATATCAAAACAAACTGCCCAAAATAAAACATAAAGGTTTTGAAAAGTGAAATGTCTAGAAAGTCTGGGACAATTACAATCCATCTAAAATGCACGTTAATTAAAATCTGTGGCAAAGAAAAGGAAGATAGCAGCTTGAACTTCTCCAAATTGGGAGGCGTCTGTAAAGCTACATTCAGGGGACCCAGAAAGGAGTCTGGGGAGATGTCTCAGGGGGTAAAGCACATGAGGACCTGAGTTCAGATTCCAAGAGCTAAAGCAAGACCTGGTGGAATGTGTCTGCAACCTCAGCACTCCCACAGCAAGATGGAGACAGAGGAGAGGACAAGAGAGTCTCTGGAAGCTTTGTGAGTCAGTTAGTTAGTTTGGGTCCGATAGCAGCAATAAGACCCCATCTCAAGCAAGGCAGAAGGTAAGGGTGGACACCTAGGGTGCATGTGTGGCATGGCACACATATGCCCCCCCCCACACACACACACCGATGTATGCACATAGATGCATGCACACAAAGAATGAATAATTGTCAGCAGCCACAGATGGGAGCAAGGGGCCAAGCTACGAGTCTGTGACAGCAGAAGAGGAGACGGGAGAGTGACTTGGGTTAGCTGGGAGCAGCAGAGGACTCAGGACACCGTGCAGGTGGAGGCAGCAGGGACTGCCTGGGAACTGCATGGAGGTGAGTGACAGAGCAGCTGAGGGGATGGGATCATAGGGTTCAGGGGTCAGCAAGAGCCCCCGCTCACCACCTCTACCATTTCTTGTGGAGTCCACACCCACCGTCACTGCTGCCATACAGAGAAATTGGTTAGATCTCCTGTAGACTAGTGACAGGCTTAGATGACACAGTACTGACTAGCAGACTCCATCCTTTCGTCGTCATGGAGTAAAGTAAGCTTGGTGGATACCTTTAAAACGGAGTGCCCAGAAGCACCCAGGATGCAGAATTCTGGCTGCCGGCAGGGATGTGGGCATTGTTACATGACAGTTGATTATAGAGGCAGCTATGGGCAGAGAGAGCCCTTGTAGGTGGGGATGTCTGTGCCCTGGGAAAGGAAGTCTCTGTAGCACTTCCACTTTCTCAGGAGGTACATCAGCTTGCCTCTAAAATCAAGCAATTTCCTTCTGAACCGTGGGGTGGTTATTAAGATAGCAGTTATTGATCCATTGGACCCAATATCAAGATTTAAAGGTTCATGAGCCTTGAAGTACAATGGCAGCCAATAAAATTTCTCCAATTGACTCCCCCCCCCCTCAGTTTTTAAAGCCACATTTCAGTAGGCTCGGGCTTTAGGTTGAAAATTGTGGAGACTGATAGCTTACAAGCAAAAATGGCTTCCTGGCTGCTAAAGCTCAAACAGGCATGTATCACCCACAACACATGCTGCCTAAAAACCACCCACAGCCGCACCAGCCGATGGCGGTCTGTATGTCTGAGTTTGGATTTTTCATTGTTGTTTTTTTATTCTTACAAACAGAGACATTTTCTAAATCTTCTAGAAATAGATGCTGCATTCATCTTTAATAAAAGCTTCCATTTGTCGTGTGTTTTTATTTGTTTGTTGGTGTACTGGGCTCTGGGTGGGGCACTTTTCGGTTACAGTGTGGTTCCAGCCCCTTAGGCACGGTTTTATGGAGGTCTCCCACTGCATCACCTGGACTGAATCTTAGGGGTGCTCTTGGCTAAAGTCAACACAGCTAGAAAAAGGCAGATCAAAGCACGTGACTCTCTACCACCACATTCTCATGTAGACAGAAACCCACATCGCACAGAGAGGAGGAAGGGATCACAGGAGTTTACTTGTTAATGGCTGAAGGTACTTGAACTAGCACTTCGAATAGGTTTTGCTGGAAAAGTCCATCAAACATGGCCAACACCTGCTCCACTTGCATTTCATACTCCATGTTGGAGATGATACACACTTATCCAGGAACAGGCGGTTGGAATCCAACTGGACTAGTTAGAGATGAATCGAATTTTTAGTGATGTTGGTCTTGAAAGAGTTCAAAGGAAAAGAGAACAACGAAGGAAAAGTGAAGGCGTCTAGAACCACCCAAAAAGAGGTTTTCTATTGAGTATCTGTCTTCATCAGGTTGGTCCGTGGGCAGGCCTTGATTGATAATTGATGTAGGAGGGTCCAGCCCACTGTGAGCATCACCATTCCCTAGGCAAGTGGTCCAAAGCTATATAAGAAAGCTAGCTAAGCATGAACCTGTGAGCTAGTCAGCAAGCAACATTCCTCCCAAGATTTGTACATAAATTTCCTGCTTATACATCCCTCGGTGATAGACTGTGACCCAGAAGTGTTAACTAAAATAAAACCCTGTCCTTTCCTATGTGTCTTTGATTGTGCTGTTTATCATGGCAATGGAATGAAAGAACATCGCCTTTCTCCTCATGAGGATGGTATTGGGGAAGCATGGTAACAAGCTAAGCAGCTTAGTTTAGGAACAGAACAGAGTGCCCTCCTTGTGGCAAGTTCTCGTCTCAACATTTGGCTTGGGATGGAAGTTGGGGGGACTAACAGTTCTCCATCCCTACACACTCCGATCCCAGCTCTGCCCAAGCGGTGCACAAAAACCATTTGGTCTTTGCTCATAGTATATATAGACATGCGTGAGTTTAGTGTTTGTCTTGATTGGACAACAATGTGGATGTGTTTTGTTCTACAAGTAGCTTCTTTCATTTTATGTATTATGTCCATGTTTGTCAGCGACCTTCCATAACCGTGTGATATTCCTCAGGAATAGTCCTCTCCATTGTATAAAGTGAGCCATACTGGTACTTTCCAGTCCTTTGCTTCTGGGGACACCATGGCAGAACATTCTGGAACCTATAACTCATTCCAGCTTGTTTGTCTTCTCTCCTTTCATGAAACAAGTGTCCTGGGGTAAAGTCTATTTCTAGCAGCTGTCAGCTATCACCTACCCCTCTGCCATGATGTCCCTTAGGAAACACAGTCATTAGCAGAGGCTGGAGGATCATCCTGAGTTTTAAGCCAGCTTTTGGCTAGCTAGCAGCACCCTGTCTCAAAAAAGAAAAGAAAAAGAAACAATTGTTTATGACCAGAACAAAGAAGTCTGGAGAAGGTAGAACCATACAGGTCTAAAATATATATATATATACCATATTCCAAGGTCTGGTTGAGACTGCCTGCATCTGAACTCGGGAGCAAGAAAGTCAGATATGTAAATCTACATAGTGATGCCTCATAGGGCTGAGGCCCATGACTAAGTGGTAATAAACCTTGCTCCTCTGGCTGTCTTGAGCAGGTGTGTGTGGCTGGCTCTCAGCAAAGCATCTGTGAATGGAGACAGGCTTCATAAAGAACTCAGCTTTGTCTCTTTTCTCCCACACATCTTCCCGCTCTCCCGACTGGAGCCAGCTGTGAGCTGCTGTCTGCTGTTTCGGGTTTTGTTTGGTTTTGACACTAGGTTTCTGCATAGCTGTGAAGCTGGCCTTGGACTCCAGGCAGGCACCCTCCCCCTCTCCCACCCCATCAGCACCAGGGCTTTCCAGGCTGGGAGGACAGGTGCACACTACCACATTCCGCTCCAACAGGCACATCAGAGAGAAAGCTGTCTCATCCCCAGACAGAGGGAAGGGCTGGGGGTGCCCACTTAGGAAGGAGACTGAACACTGGTCTGTGGCCACACAGAGCAGGCTGAACGCTAGACACACATCCCCTCAGTTCTCACCACGCCTGACTGTGAGTGTCACGTGACCAGCTGTTTTAAGTCCCCGATATGGTGGACTGTGCCCTGGAATTGTGACTAGAATAAGCCCCCTTCCCTCCTAAGCTTCTTTTTGTCAAGGTATCTTATCATTGCAACAGAAATGAAACTCAGTCAGGGCCACACAAGAGCAAGGGGCCAGATTTGTTTCTCAGCCATAGTCTGTGGGACCTTGAGGTTGGGGACATGGGGATTCGAGCAGCACCTCTTAGGAGACGGCATTATGTTGGGATGTGCCACCAGCAACACAGTACATACGGGTGGGGGTCATCGTGAGGGCTTGGGGGACCGTTATAGCTAAGGAGCCAAGGGGAACACTCTTGCGTGGTGCCCACACATGCCCAGACATGCTTTCTCACCATCTCTCTTCCCTGGGGCTCCTTTCTCATTTCTGTACACAGGTGACAAACAGGACTGTGCTTCTCTCCTGGCAGGGCTTCAAGCCCAGTGGTGTCCCCTATGGACTGCCCTGGCAGTGGGACTCTAAGTGGCTGCTTCCCTTCCTCAGTTCTCAGGCCTTCCTTCAAGCAGGGGTGGCATGCCCACCTGGTCTGCCCTGGGGTCACGTCAGAGCTTAGATAGGAAATGATCCACAGGTGCCCACCCGTCATGCAGCTCCAGCTGCCTGCTCAGACCCATTCTTTTCCTCTCCCACCTCTTCCTCTTTCCTCCTCCTTCCACTCCTCTTTCTCCCCTAACCTGATGGTAATGTCACCCACCTCCTTACCTGTGTCTCCCTCCAGCATCCTCAAGTCACCCTCCGCACTGTCCTCGGGGTCCCAGGAAACCGTTCTGCAGTAGTGTTGAGAGTTTGAATATTTACCACAGTGGCCCTTGATCTTGAGTGGGCATTAGAATCATCCAGATTTGTTCAAACAAGCAAACAAACTGCTGGGGACTGCCCTGAGGGGCTCTTAGGCAGGCGGTCTGGGATAGGAAAGAGGTTAATCTTCTAACAAGCTCTCAGGACTGAGGCTGCTGGTCCATGCAGGACAACTCCTTCAGAACGGCTGTCTTCTCTGCTCCCCCTTGGTTCCCTTTCCCTTCCCTCCTCCCATCCTTCTCTCCTGTAGCAAAACAGACTTCATTATAAAGCAAATAAACTAGCTTTCCTTCTGCGTAATAACCTTAAGCTAAGCGAACTGACTTAGATATCGTTCCCCAGAACTGGACTCACCCACTTCTTTAAAAACCTTACATGGGCTGGGAAGATGTCACAGTCGGTGAGAGCACTGGCAATGGAAGTGTGAGGACTTGAGCCAGAATCTCCAGCACCTGTGTAAAAAGATGGGCGTGGCTGTGTGCCTATAACCTCAGCGGTGGGCAGCTGGAGCCAGATGCCCACCAGACTAAATATAAGAACTCCTTGGTAAATGGCACTGATGGAAACAGAAACTGACATTATATTCAAGCATAAAAGGTCTGTGTGTCGTCCCCCCAACCCATTCCAAGGGACCATATCAGGACAAGACAGCTACCTTTGCCACTTCTACCCAATATTGCTTTACGATCTCTAGCAAGACAATCAGGATAGATAGATAGATAGATAGATAGATAGATAGATAGATAGATAGATAGATAGATAGATAGATAGATAGATAGATAGATAGCCAGGGCAATCAGACAAGATAGATAGATGGACAGATAGAGGCAGGTAGGCAGATAGATGGCTTCTAGGTTGGAAATTAAATAAAAATATCTATTTGTAAATGATGGTATGTGTGTGTGTGTGTGTGTGTACAGAATATCCTGAGGAATCCATAATGGTCAGTGTGCCCCCTAATGTGGGAAGCCGCCCTCACATTCGCCGTTGCAAGATGGTGCTGACATCCTGTGTTCTAAGTGGTAAACAAATAATCTGCGCATGTGCCAAGGGTAGTTCTCCACTCCATGTGCTCTGCCTTCCCCGTGAGGACAACTCGGCCGATGGGCTGCAGCCAATCAGGGAGTGACACGTCCTAGGCGGAGGATAATTCTCCTTAAAAGGGACGGGGTTTCGCCATTCTCTCTCTTGCTTTTGCTCTTGCTCTCTTGCTCTCTGGCTCCTGAAGATGTAAGCAATAAAGCTTTGCCGCAGAAGATTCCGGTTTGCTGCGTTCTTCCTGGCCAGTCGCGTGAACGCGTGTAAGACCCTAACACATGAGCGTGGCCTGCCCTGAAGAGGTTGCAAGGATATCTTATTTAATTAAGTAAAGCTTCTACTTCAGCTTACAGGCAGCAATGGAGGGGACAGAGGTGTCCTACACCGAGATACAAATTACCAGGTGCGACCACTGCAAATCCTGGAACAAAGGTGACCTGGTGTCTTCAGCACACCAATGATAAGGAAAAGAAGAGCAATCAGAGAGATGCAGGAGACATGTCCACAGGGTCTAGGCTTGGTTTGATCTTCATTCAAACCCGCCAACTGTAGGAGAATGTAAGACCAGGGAAATCTGAGCACCAACTAAATATCCAACCCTCTTTTTAGTTGTTTGTTTGTTATTTTGTTTGAGACAGGATCTCACTGAAGTGACTGTCTTGACTGTCCTAGAACTGGCTCTGTAACCCATACCCAGGGCTAGGATTAAAGGCGCACCCAGTTTCTCCCAGGGCAGCCAACTGGGACAAGCAAACCTCCGTGTGGCAGCACACTGTTTTCCACAGATGACCTAGGACCCGTCAGACAACCTGGTCACCCTTGCTATTGCAATGCCACACCTGAAAAGGACACAGCTGCTGTTCTGTTAGGCCTGGCCATGTCCCCTACATAACCCTCTTCAACTTCTAAGGTTACAAACCTTTGAAGGATTCCTCCATAAATGCTTGTTTTTTCTGTTCCCGAGTCTCTGTTACTTTCTAAAATTGGTGAGCCAGTCCTCACGAAACCTACCCCCACCCCCTTTGTCACCTGCCATTCATGGTGATGCTGTCACAGGTTAACCTTGGCAATCTACACATCGCCTCTTTTGGCTTGTATTGTACAGTCAGTACTATAAAATTTGTTTTTGAGTTTTATAACTTTGTAGCCTTTTTGATAAAGTTGTGTTTGTATTTGTGTAGAGTAGAAAGACTATGCTGAATAAACCTAGGGTTAGAATGCAAATTGGGGTAGGGGGAGGCAAACCCAACTTCTGGCCCGACCCAAACTTCTGATCATGATTCTGGTGACCAGATTCCCCCCTGGAGCCCAGAAGAGTCACTTCATTTCCTTTTTTTTTTTTTAAGATTTATTTATTATACGTAAGTACACTGTAGCTGTCTTCAGACACTCCAAAAGAGGGCATCAGATCTCATCACGGATGGCTGTGAGCCACCATGTGGTTGCTGGGATTTGAACTCAGGACCTTCGAAAGAGCAGACAGTGCTCTTAACCACTGAGCCATCTCTCCAGCTCGAGTCACTTCATTTCAACAAAGACACCCCACTAGGGAAACTTCTAAAGTTATTAAGAGGCAGAGTTAGGAACTAAAATCTAGAATCCATACAAGTCTCTCAGTGGACGGTTCAGGGGATGGAGCAGCACTCGTGTGTGTGTGTGTGTGTGTGTGTGTGTCTGTGTGTCTGTGTGTCTGTGTGTCTGTGTGTGTACTTGTGCATGTGTGTGTGTACTCCTGCATTCGTGTGTCTGTTCATGCATGTGTGCTTGCAGGCATACTTGTGAACCTGACTTCATACTAAGACAAGGGTCTTTTACACAGACCCTACTCTGCTAGCCGTGTAAGCAGGACACCATGGGACCAAGGAGAACGAAGTCCTGCAGTGGCTGAGGTCTCTCCACCTCTCTCCTACACTAATGTCTGGAAAGGACATGGCACTCCCGTTTAGCCTGATGCTACATCTGCGTTTCCTCTACGATGTGAGAGCTGAAGGTGACCCTGAACAGTGTCTTCTCTCTTCTGTGTCTCCCTCCAGCTGTAACAGCAAGCTCTACCTGGAGACGCTCCCCAACACCAGCATCATCATCCCCTTCCACAACGAGGGCTGGTCCTCACTGCTGCGCACTGTTCACAGCGTGCTCAACCGCTCGCCCCCAGAGCTAGTGGCGGAGATTGTGTTGGTCGATGACTTCAGTGATCGAGGTAGGCCTCAGCCACCCTGGCCCTGCTCTCGGAGGTCCATGCTTACAAAGGGGTGCTTCCCAGAAAGCAGGTCTCAAGCAGTGTGGTATATGATTCCCTACTTAAGGCAGCAGCAACTAGGAAGACCTGAGACCTTAACGCATGATCTCATTTCCCTCTCACAACATCCCAGCAACAGATCCTATTTTAACCCCCTGTTGTAGGTTTGGAAATGCCATAAGCTGCAGAGAACAGAAAACTAGATGAACAATTACCGTTTTAAGTCACGGATCCATTCGATCCATTCACTTTCCTGTCTACCTATCTACAGGACTGGTATTTCTCGTATCTGAGAAATAACCGAGTTTGCTTTCCATTGCTGTGGTAAACACCATGACCCAAAGCAACTTGGGGGGGGGGTGGAAGCAGAAGCGACGAAGGGATGCTGCTTACCAGCTTGGTCCCTAACTTCTGCTTAGCCTAGGAATAGCACCACCCACAGTGGGCCTGACCCTGATCTATCAAATAACAATGAAGACAGTACCCTACAGACACCCAGACCAGTCCGATCAGGCAGTTCTTCAGTTGAGGTTTCTTCCCTCTTTTCAGGTGACTCTGTATCAAGTTGGCAGTAAAAACTAACCAGACTAGGAGTTGTCATAAAAACAAACAAAGCCAGGCAGTTAACTCATTCATTGCCTTTTCCCTTTCCTCCTGGTTGCAAAATGGCTGCTGAGCCCTGTGGACGTTCTGGGTAAAAGGCATGACCTCCTGTCAAGCAAGCTTCATCTTCTTTTTTCTAGAAGTTTCCCCAGACCCGTGTGGCCAGAGGTTCTGGGTCCTGGTCCTTCTGTCAGTGTGGGAAGCTATGAGACTTTGTGTCTGTTGTAGAGGCAGGAGGACGGAGGCAGGAGGACAGAGGCATGAAATAAGGATGACAAGCCAGCTTGCCTGTGGCATTTACCACAGCAGTACGAGGCTGTGCCTGTGTGCCTCCACCCTTGTGACCGTGTCCGTATGCAGAACCTCTTGACTGTGCATCTCACCGGGAGGTTGAAGAAGCACACAGGTGCAGCCAGAAATGAAATCCAAGACAGTCTGCCTTACAGTTCAGAGCCTCTCACGTCTCAGGCATCCAGTAAGGTCTGTGAGCCTGCCACAGCACTGGGAAGCCTTCCTTGTCTCGTAGCTAGTCTGGCTTTTAGCTATGAGCTTGGAAGTAGCTAGCCTCTAATGTCACCCCTGACTCCCACTTGCTCTGTGACCATAGCCCAGGTAGCTGCCCCCCTCTGTGCTTCAGCTCCCTCATGAGTAAAAAGGAATAGTTAAGACCAACTTCCATTTAGGAACTCTGACTGTTAAATGAATTACTAGATACTAGACTATAAACAGTAAGGCACTTGGGGCAGTGCCTTACTCAGGGAGAGCAAAGAAAAGCCTGTTTCTGCTGGCAGTTATTTATGACTGATTTGCAGTGGGCTAGCCTTAGTCCTCTCTCTCCTGTTCTCTTCTTCACAACCTCCTTATCCCAATCTCCTCCAAGCTTGGTTTTACCACCCTCAGGCCAGCGAAGCCCTAGACAACACAAAGGCATTTGTGGCCCACGGGAGCAAGTGACCCTCCACCTGGGCTAACAGTCTTCTCAACGTTGCTGATGCACTTATTCCAAGGCTTCATGCATTCTTAGAGTCCCCAGCTTGTCCACCTGTAACAGCAAAGTCAATGGTTGCCCACAGGGCTGCTCCTCTTACAGTGGCTCCTCCCCAGCTGTGCTCAGCGACTGCGCTGTTGGAGCATCCTGGGAGATCACACCGCTGGGCTTCCTGTGACCTGTTTACATGTGCCTCTGTTGCACTACTTCCCTACTTTTGAACAGTATCTTTCCTGGGGAGCTCAGCTGTGAGTGTGTAAGTGGATAAGCAGTGCCACTGTCTCATCTCTGGATTAACTGTGAGCTGCCTGGCGTGTTGACATGCTGAGGTGACAGCCACGGGGTGTCTTCTGCACGGTAAGACTTCCATCTCACAGATGGGGAAACAGAGGCTGAACAGAGGCTGTAGGGTAGCACACCCCCTCACACGTTCTAAGAGTAGTCAGATGACATTTGACATGGAACTGGGTCTCGCCTGAGATTGGTTCTATAATTCTAAGAACCCCAGATCTACGGTTGCTTGGTGTCACTGTGATGTGTACAGGCTTGCAGGTCCTCCTATCGATTCCTCTTGTCACTGTGACAACACACACTGGTTCGCAAGCCTTCCTGTCCATCCCTTGAGTCACTGTGACCACACGCACTGACTTGCAGGCTCTCTTCTCCTTTAGCCGATGTCCTGAGCACTTTCCCTCATATTCAACATAGAGAACTGTTGCTTTTCAAGCACTTCGGAATAGCAATTAGCTTGTAATGAAAGAAATCTATAAACCTTCAGGGAATGTCTGGCAAAAACACAGGGTGTAAGAATCGATGTATTTATGGGACGTTTTGTGCATCTTGAAGAAAGCAAAAGCTAGGGTTTTTGAATCAAGCACTATATAAATGATGTCCTGGGAAAGAAAAGAAAGAATTGGGTGAGTCTCTCCAGATTGCATCTGAAGCATCAAGAGCTCCGGTGTGTGGGAAAGGATTGTTTCCGTAGTGGAAAATAGCTGCATTTTCAGAAAGTGACACTTCCACTGAGGCAGTGAGCCGTCTGCATTTTAAAAACTGTGCACAGCAGGCACACTCAGCTAGCTGTGCATTTTCTCTTGGTTTTCCCGTGCCGACTTAAGCCTTCTCCGTGAGCGTGTGTGAAGCCCATGGATAGTCTCAGATATCATTTGTTTTAGTTTCATTTATGTTGCTGAGGTAAGACACCCTGACAAAAAGCTTCTTAAGAGCAAAAGGGTTTATTTGAGTTCGTAATTCCAGGTGGCAGCCCATCACTGCAGAGATGTCACAGTGGCAAGAACTTGAGACAGCTGGTCACATCCATGGTCAAGAGCAGAGGGCCATGAATGCATGTGTGCATGTTTGCTTCCCTGTGCTCAGCGTGATTTTTTTTCCCCATTCTTAGACAGTAAAGGACCCCTCTGCTTAGGGAATGGTGCCACCCATGGTAGGCTGGGGTCTTTCCCAATCAATTAACTTGAGTAGGACAGTCCCCCCACAGACATGTCCACAGGCTAACCCAATCTAGGCAGTCCCTCATTGAAGATCTCTTCTCAGGGGATTCTCTGATATATCTTGCTAGCAATTTAAATGTTTTTTTAATTATATATATATTTTTAATTATATTTTTTGTATGTTCATGGGTATGAGTTTGGACACAGGACAATTTGTGGGGGTTACTTCTCTCCTTCTGCCACGTAGGTCCCAGGGACCAAACTCAGATTGTCAGATTTTTGTTGCCAGCATGCCAAGCCATGTCACCATCTCGAGTTATAATTCAAGCTAACTAACCTTCGAGTCGTCTCTCCAGAACCATCCACCTGGCGTGTTGGTGTTTGTGTTTGTTTGCTTTTGGTACTAAGTGCCCTGCCCCTCAGCTCGATTGGCTGTCCAGTGAGCCACAGTCTTCACCTGTCTCAGCTTCCCCAGCTCTGCGATTAAAAGCATGTGCCACCATGCCCAGCTTCCCTCATAGGCTGGGGATCAAATGTGGTCCTTGTGCTTATACGGCAATCCCTTACTTGACTGAATCATCTCCCGGGACTCTGAAAGCAAACTTGAAACTGTCTCAGTGTTTCACTAAAAGAGTAATTAATGAGTGGGGAATGAAGCCCAGTGGAGAAGGACATTGAGTTCCTTGCTCAGGGTCCCCAAAGAGAGGGCATGGAATGGCCCTGCTCTCAGTTCATGTTCATGTGACTGCTGGGCCACTCCAACAGCTGCGTCCTGCCAAGGGTCACTCATCTGAGCTCACATAAAAGAAAGTGAGTGTTAAACCAAGAGGGTGCTGACGATAGGCCAGGCCCTGTCGTGATTGGATGGTTTGAATGACCAGGCCCTGTCGTGATTGGATGGTTTGAATGACCAGGCCCTGTTGTGATTGGATGGTTTGAATGACCAGGCCCTGTTGTGATTGGATGATTTGAATGAGACCTGTCCCCACAGGCTCACATGTTTAAACACTTGGTCCCCAGTTGGTGGTGCCATCCGGGGAGGTTGTGGAACCTTTAAGAAGTAGAGCCTTGCCCTCGCTCTGGCAGCACATAGACTACAATTGGAACAATACAGAGAAGATTAGCATGGCCCTGGTGCAAGATTGACATGCAAATTCGAAAAGCGTTCTTTAACAAATGGGTCAGCTATCTCTACGAACACCTCAACCGACATGGGAAGTGCAGATAGAACAGGAAATGGAGAGATCTATTGGTCACCTTGGAGAAGGGGAACAGGAGTTTTCCTGGCAAGGAAAGAGCTTTGTGTTCTCTGTGTAATAAAACTGGGGCTTCTTTGAGGAAAGGAGAAGGAGAAGAAGGAAGAAGAAAGAAGGTAGTAATAGAACAACCTTGCTGGAAGAGATGGGTCAGTGCTAGCCCCTGGGGTTTTACAGCATGCCGCCTACATTGTCTGCCATTGCAAGCTGCCCCTTGTAGTGAACACTAGCTCCCATCCTATTCCACCTTAGGCATTGGGAACAGGAAAGTGAAAGGTAGGGTATGGTAGCTCAGTGGTAGAGCACCTACCTGGCACATACTAGGCCCATCTTCTCTCTCTCTCTCTCTCTCTCTCTCTCTCTCTCTCTCTCTCTCGCTCTCTCTCTCTCTCTCTCGCTCTCTCTCTCTCTCTACACACACACACACACACACACACACACACACCAAAAGGGGGGAGGGGAATGAAACAGAAGCACATTCAGGTAGGTAAACCTGTCTCCCTCACACCCTTCGTTGCGTGCCAGCCAGCCTGTCGTGAATCCAGTGTGCTTTAGGCCAGCTTCCACCATTGTGTCCCTGTCCCCAGAGCACCTACCTTCTCTTCTTGTACAAGCCTATGGGAGTGGATTTGCCATCACTTCCGCTTTCCCTGTCACGACTGAGTGAGACCTAAGTGAGTTGCTGCTCCAGGCCAGCATTCAGTGAACAGCCATGGTCAGTCTGTCACTGTCTCAACCAGGCTGTGTTATTACTGTTAACTGGGGCCATGCTGCCCAGAATCCCCCAGGGAGGGGCTGAGAGAAGGGCTCAGCGTGAGGGGCTGGGGCAGTGGGTCAGTGATAGAAGGCCTTACCTCAGCATGTACCAAGTCCTTTGTTCCAGTCTGAAACATTATAAAGTATGGCTCTCAGACTGAACCCTGGGGAACCCTGGCTTGCAGGCATGCCAAGGCCACTGAGGGCACCTTGTAGCATATCTGAAGGGTGTGGTCCTGGAAAGAGTGCCACCACATATGAAAAAGCACACATCCCTTGGTGGTGTAGGGGAGGTGGGTATCAGCCTGCAGGCTCATCAGACCTTGTTTTTCCAGGAAGCCTTGTTGTAAATCATCGCTTTCCCACATCAGGCCAGGATTTATGGTCCCACGTGTCATTTCAACCACTGTTCATTAATCCTGAGACCTCACTTAAATTATTAAACCATCCTGTTCCGGTTGTGAGGGTTCTTATTATATCCTCAAGAGGCTGTCATTACCCAGATTGTCAGCTACACTCAACAGACACTAGTCTGCCCCATCCCCAGTGTCGTGTCTGTTGTCCCTATCCCCCACCCTCCATCTATCCCTGCTCCCCCACACACCCCAAGACTCACCTGTATTATAGGACAAGACCTAAGCCAAAGAGTCAGGAGGCAGAGAGCAGAAGTTCTCAAAGTCTGGTGTCCATGAGATCATCTGGGAAATCTGTGTGTTGTGCAGATTCCCAGGCCACACCCTCTCCACCTGTCTGGGTGGATCCAGGGAACTGGATCACAGCCAGGTTTTCTGGGGATGCTGATATGGGGAACCCTGGGAGCCAGAGCTAAGAAATTCAGCCTTGGATGTCAGGGCTGTTCAGACTTCTTGAGGAATAGCTGATGGAAAAAACAAAACTGGGCACTGGAGCTTTCTTCGTCACTGTTCTGTTGCTGTGAAGAGACACTGTGACCACGGCAGCCCTTGTAAAGGCAAGCATTTAATTTGGGGCTTGCTTACAGTTTCAGAGGTTTATCGTCATGGCAGGGAGCATGGCGGCACATAAGGTGCCGGAGCAGCAGCTGAGAGCTACATCCCCGTCCTCAGGCCAAGGGACAGATGCTGGCCTGGTGTGGGTTTTTGAAACCTCAAACCTTGGTGACACACTTCCAACAAGACCACTCCTCCTAGTCCTTCTCAAATAGTCCCACTTCTTAACAACCAAGCATTCAAATCTATGAGCCTATGAGTTATTCTTTTCTCTTATACTTTTTTATTCACTTTATATCCCAACCACAGCCCTCTCTTTCCTCCCAGCCCCTCCCTTACAAATTCCCCTACTACCTCCTCCCCTTCTCCTCAGAGAAGGGAAGTCTTCCCTGGGTACCACCCCACCCTGGGACATCTAGTCCCATCAAGACTAGGCACATCCTCTCCCGCTGACGGTCAACCAGGCAGTCCATGTAGGGGAAAGGAAATCCAGTGGCAGGCAACAGAGTCAGAGACAGCCTCCACTCCAGTTGTTTAGAGAACGCACATGAAGACCAAGCTGCACATCTGCCACAGATGTGTAGGGGGACTTGGTCCAGCCTGCGCACGCATTTTGGTTGGAATTATTTTTACTTAGACCACTGCAGAACATTTTTTCCCTCCAGACAAGGTCCCCTGTAGCCCAGGCTGACCTCAGACTTGCTGTGTAGCTAAAGATGGTCCTTGATCACCTCATCCTCTGCCTCCACCTCCCAGCTGCTTAGATTATGAGTGTACACCCTCCTCCCGCAACCAGGTCAAGTTTATGCAGAGGTAGGGATAGAACTCGGGGCTTCATGCATGCAGGCAAGTGTTCTACAAGCTGAGGTGCATTTCAGCTCCTCCTTTTCCAGTAGAGAAGCTGAACCCCAGAGAGAACAGCCTTTGGTCAGAGCCCCACAGTAGAGCCGCGGCCTGGCTCCCTGGCCTGCCGTGGAGGTGAGGTAATAGATGACGGAGCACTTTGGAATCATTCAACACTCAGTAAATACTCAGCGATGGTCTTCATTTTCCAGCTGGAGCGTCCCGTGACAGAAATGGCTTGGTACTTTCTCTCTAAATTACCATAATCACCTGTTTGAGGCTTCCACCCAGACCATAACTCTAAACTCACGGGGCATAGAATAAATTGTTCCTGAATGAACAATAAAAGAATTTTATGGGAGAACGTGCTTGGGGCCCTGCCTGGTCCTCAGGCAGACATGCCCTGCCTGTTCCGTTGCCCTGTCCATCTTCCTAGGGGTAGACTGCATCTTTCCCAACCACGGGCAGCAGGTCTAAAGGGTCTCTGGGTTTTCTTGGTTTTCTTGGGACGTGCCTAACTTAATCATGAGCCTTTGCATCTCCAAAATCCTTTACCCACTTGAGCGTGCTTTAGCTTGCCGCTATGACTTTGGAAAGGAGGAAAAACCTCGATTCAGGCATCTAGCTCTTGTGCTCAGTAAACTGTCTTATATGTTACACACACGCAAAGCCTGTTTTCAAATCTGGAGGAGATGAAGTCTCCCCCCCCCCCCAGGAAGCTCCCTCTTTGGAGGCTGTGTGGCTACAAAGGAGTGAACCCTCTCCTGCTTGCAGGCATCTGCTCCCAAACTGCACGATTGACCTGTCCTACCTCACAGAGCCAGCTAGTGACAAGTCCTGCTCCATGTTCAAGGAGCACCAGTTCCTAGCAGTTATAGCCACACTTGACACCAGGCCCCTGGAGAAGTTGGGTACATGGTCAGGTTCCCACAATTCAGGCTGTCACTACAAGACCCTCCATCCCCTCAAGAAGCAAGACTGCAGGGTCTTAATTTGTCCCACTGCCAACATCAACCCCACAGGTGGAATTGACCAAGAAAAAGACAAAAAAAAAAAACCATACTAAGGCATCCAGCATGGGTGAGACCACTAAATTCTATCACTGACCTGACTGGATAAGAAACACCAAGGTTAATCCCAGCACTTGGGGGGCAGAGGCAGGCAGATTTCTGAGTTCGAGGCCAGCCTGGTCTACAGAGTGAGTTCCAGGACAGCCAGGACTATACAGAGAAACCCTGTCTCTAAACAAATAAATAAATAATAATAAAAAAGAACCACCAAGTCCTGGCCTGGTGGTAAGGCCTTTAATCCCAGCTCTCAGAAGGAAGGAAGAGGCAGGCAGAGCTCTGTGAGTTTGTGAGTTTGAGGCCAGCCTGGTCTATCAAGTTCTTGGACAGTCAGGGCTGCCAAGAGAACCTCTGTCTCAGAAAGGGGGTGGGGGATAAACACTAGGGTAATAAATGAGGCACACAGCTTCATGTATTTCCAGAAAGGATGAATTGAGAAGGGCAGACATGAGGAGGCCCACCCTGTAGAGTTGGATTGGTTTTTAAAGTGCTTGCCTGGCAAGTGGAACGCCCTGGGTTTAGTCGTCAGCTCTAAGAAAAAGCTTTAGAAAGATCACTTGCTGCTCTTGCAGAGGGGACTGGGTTCTGTTCCCAACGCCCCCATGGCATGTGCTCTGATGTAGCCGTTGGGATTGTTAGTGGTTGCCCAGGTCAGCTAGTGCTGGGTGGCACAGATCTGCAGGAATGGATATGTGGGTTTGGCCAAGTTAAGGAAGGTATGCTCTGCCAAGTGCCTGGACATTTTGATGCCAATGCCAAGGAAGTTTGATTCACACTTGGTTTATGAACCTTTTGATCACCTGTGTATTAAGTATATCCAGCCTTGGCTGTCGACTGGAAGGAACTTCACTCAGCTCCCTCTCTGGACACAACTCCTTTGTCCTGAGTTCCGTTCTGACATGTGAAGGTTGCGGTAGTATCTGTGGTCCCCCCAGCAGAAACCCTCCCCAGCACTAACCCCCTCCAGGACAGAAGTGGCCGTGGCTGCAGGGAGAACCAAGGGCTGCATCCTTAGGCACAGAGACTTGTTTGTAGGTTTGTGGGTTTATGCTAGTTGTGATTTCCATCGCCAGGGCAAGGAGAGGCCAAGATGTTCTTGGTTTTTATTTTTTGGGTGGTGGTAGCCAGTGAGACAGGAGTTGTGAATAAACACAAATCGGACTAATGCCCCCACCCCCAAAAAAGCTTTCAAATTCAGTCTCACACACCCAGTCCAATCTGGCCAAGGGTCTCACAGGCTCTGAGGCTCCGGGAGAGCTGTCACACTCAGGGTCCCTCTTTCTAAGGAGAATTTGCCGGGGTACTCTATCAAGGAGTGAGTAGAGTCTCAGACTGAGCCACTGGCCCAGCTTGTCCTTGCCTTTCCTCTGCTGAGCCCCAGTGCATTCCAGGCTTTGAGTAAGACTTTAGGATACCTGAGGTAGAAGAAGACAGGGCCATGTCCCAAGGGGACCTGAGATTCTACAAGAGAAGAATTAGCTATGTGAGCAGGAGTCAGTGGAGCAAATATACAGACAAGACTGACAGTACAAGCCGGAGAGATGGCTCAGTAAAGTGCTTGCTGCACACACATGGGGACCTGACTTAATTCCCTAACATAAAAAGCTGGGTGTGGCAACATACGCCTACAATCTTAGCACTGAGGAGTGGAGCCAGGAGGACCCCCAGGGACTCGTTGGCCAGCCAGCATCTGAGTCTGTGTGCTTCAGGTTCAGTGAGAGAGGTATGGTGGTTTGAATGAAAATAGCCCCCCATAGACCTAGAGGGAGTGACACTATTGGCAGATGTGGCCTTATCAGAGGACGTGTGTCACTGGGGCTGGGCTTTGGAGTCTCAGAAGCCCAAGTCAGGCCAAGTGTCACTCTCTCTTCCTGCTGCCTGTGGATCCGGGTGTAGAACTCTCATTTCCCCCTCCAGCACCATGGCTGCCTATGTGCCACCATGCTTCCTGCCGTGATGATAATGGACCAACCCTCTAAACTCTAAGCCAGGCCCAGTTAAATATGTTCCATTGTAAGAGTTGCCGTGGTCACGGTTTCATTTCACAGCACTAGAAACCCTAAAACAACCCTGTCGAAAAAAATAAAGTGGAGGGGGGTACTTGGTGTTGACTTCTGGACGCCACACGTGCGTACGCACACAGGAAGCTGGCACACACGCCCTGCATTGCTGGGCAGAGGGGAAGCAACACAGTTACAAGCTGGTGGAACTCGGAGTGGAAGTGGTACATGGACCTGGGTGCGCCGAGTGGCCACCCCGACATTTCCTGGGCACCTTCTGCCATCATGCTTACCCCACCCCACCCCTGCTCTGGTCCATTCACCAGCTGTTGCTTCTCTTTATCTTTCTGTCACCTCACTGCCAGATTGCCAACTCACCGTGATACCATTAGTGATTCAGGAGCTGTGCTCACTCCCATTCCTGTATGTGCACCATGGTGTCTCCCCCTGGAGGCTGGGACAGGAGTTACACCCACCCCTACCCCTGCAGAGCTGTGGGTCCCAGAGTGGTAGACTGGAGTCACATAGCTAGCCCTCACTCCCATTCCTCATTTGTTCTTAGGACATCTCTCCCCTCCCCCCAGATTGTGGTAGGACTCCCCGCACTGCTCACCCCAGAGCATGCGATTCCTCCACCCCATTACCTACATGGCCTTCAGAGTTCAGGGCTGGTTTTCCTGCCTTCTGCCCGTGTGTGTATGATCCTTCCCACAAGAGCCTGATTAATCACTCGGAGTTGAAGGTTACCAAGAAAAATATGCCAGAGCGTGACAGGCCATTAGTATTTGTGTTGTAGGGAAACCAGTAATCATCTTAATTGGCGCTCGCTTTGGAGCAGAGCGGGGCTCTCTTGATCGCCGTCTCCTCCTTCCTATACCCTTAGCATCAGGAAAACACCCCTTCTCAGCTCCCACTCACCGCCTCGGCCTCATTTCATCCCGTGAATGCTGGGTCATCTGAAGCGCCAGTCAGAGGTGCATAAGGTCACCGCAACAAGCCTGCCTAAGTCCCTGGACATGTCAGACCTGTGGCTTTGGTGGTGTGCCTTCCAAAACACAGGTGATCCCAAGGCCCAGGGGTGAATGACGCCTGCCTTTAGGGATCCTCTGATTTGGTGATTTCCACCCAAACCCAGCTAGACTCTGAACCTCCTCCCTTTTCTCTTTCATTCTTTCTTTCTGCCCTTTCTCTCCCTCCTTCCTTCCTTCTTCTCTGACCTCTATCCCTCCTCCCTGCACCGTCTATGTCTATTCTTCCATGTGGGTGGGACCTGCCTCCTCTTTGAGAGGGGCCTTACTTTTGTGTATCACACTAAACCAAGATTAGTGTGTCTTAGACATTTGGAAAGTCTACTGCTCAGTTCCAGCTTAGAGAGGGGCATGTGTAAACCATGAGTGTATCTAAGGATGGCCACTGGGACACAGCTTTTAATACCACTATAGTAGAAACAACCTAGAGGGCTGGAGAGATGGCTCAGTGGTTAAGAGCACTGGCTGTTCTTTCAGAGGTCCTGAGTTCAATTCCCAGCAACCACATGGTGGCTCACAACCATCTGTAATGGGATCTGATGCTCCCTTCTGGTGTGTCTGAAGACAGCTACAGTGTACTCCTATACATAAATAAATGAATAAATCTTGAGACAGACAGAGAGAGAGGGGGAGGGAGGGAGGGAAGGAAGGGGGGAGAGAGAGAGAGAGAGAGAGAGAACCTAAAAATTCATCCTCAGGAGAAGATGGGTGACAATATGGCCGGCGTAGACTGTAGTAAGCACTGCTGGGGAAGCCAGGTGTGGTGCCACATACCAGTGACTCTAGTAATCTGGGATACAGAGGCAGGAGAATCACTTCAGAGTCAGACATGGCTGCAATAGCGAGCCTGAGACCAGATGGGATAAGGGAGGCCATGTCTGAACTACATAAACAGGGTTCTGTCACATCATGTAGAAAGAGACGGCTGTCACACAAACACACTGCAGGGAGGGGCCTAACAGACACAGAGAAGGGGCAAGAAAGGGTGTGCTCCAGCCTGCCACCAGTGGTGACCCTGAGACAGTGGAGTGGCCAAGGGTTGAGGGCTATCCCTTGTTTGAGTCTCCATTGGCTGTGCTAGAACACTTAGACCGAAAACAACTTGAGGGAAGACAAGGCAGCAGCCTGGAGGCAGAAACCAACAAGCAACGATCACTGTTTTCTGGCTTGCTTCTCCAGGCTTCCTTGGCTTTTTTCTTTTTTATACGTCCACAACCCAGGTCCATCTGCCCATGAGTGGCACTGCCTACAGCGGGCTGGGTCTTCCTACATTAATAGCAATTAAGAAATTACCACAAGCCATTCTGATGGAAGAGGCAGTTCCTAAGCTGAGATTCCTTTTTTCCCAGGTATGTTTTGTTTTGTTGGGGTTTCCACCCACCCCCCCCAGTCAGAAAAACTATGACACTTTCATCTGTAATGTTTTGTTTATTCAAGAAGTGCTTATTTCTTCCATTGGAAAGTGGTAGGTAGTCTTTGAGAAAAGAAAGTAACTGATCCAATCACTTACTCCCCAAAGGTTGTAACATGCCCCGCCTCCTGCGAGGAGGGGGGAGAGTCGAAATCCCGCACACACTGAATTGTTGTGCTGGCCAAAAGCATATTGGATACTTACACACCCTTAAGAAGCGCACTCTTTCCAGCAATTATGAACGACTTACTAAGTGCATGCTAATGAGACATCATTAGCGAAGGTCGTTGGTCTCCAGTTCCTTGGATGCTCAGGGGCTCTGGCACCCTGTGCCTTTGTGTGAATGTTTTCTCTTTCCCAGACCACCACCCTGTGCGTCCCACTGCAGCCAGCCCCAGTGCTCTCTCCTTCTGTGGACCTGCTCCACGCAGAACCCATTCCTCACCTGTATCTGCTGATCTTTGCGCACACATTGACAAGCAAAGGAACCATGGTGGTTAGAAACTGGCAAGCTCGGGACGCAGACTAACCTGGCCATGTGTCTGCTCTGCCCCTTAGCCTCCATATTTCCGTATCCAACTCAGAGTGCATAAGAGAATCCTGGAGGATGCTTGATTCAGTGTCTAGAGAATTCAGGGTCGATGTGTGCAAGGTATCTTCTTGTCTGTGATCAGAAGTGCCTTTCTCTGTAGATACGAGCCTGAGCTTGTCATCCAGCTGTTCTTATCTGTGCTGTCCTGTGCTGTGCAGAATAAGGAAAGCTGGCCTGGAATGCACAGTTTATCTTCTTCACCTTAGGGACATGAAAGGCCAAGCAGACTATAAACAACCAAAGGAAGCCACTTGGACAGTGAGTTTGAAAAATGACATTTAATTTCTCTTGTGTGTCCTAGTTTCCAACCGTGAGCGTGCTTTCCTGGTATAATGTTTAGATATGTTCCCCAGAGGACAGCTGGGTCAACCACAAGAATGAGGTCTCAGTGACTGGGCAGTGATAAGCCCAGGTGCATTAACACTGTGGAATCTTGGGTCACTCCTGTGTACCTGAGCTCACACCCCTGGCCTCTCCTGATGCTAAGATAACTGCGTCCCTAGGTGGGAGGAAGAAGACTACAGGACTAACTACTTTTTACTGCAGTGCACACAGGGCTACAACCCTCCTTACAGACCCTCCTTTGGATCTGAACTTGTGGTGGCCCAGCTACACAATGCCTCTTCCGATCTTAGGGACAGCCTCTGCCTGAGATGGGAGCACTGGCCTTTAGGGGGTGGGAGGTGTGCATGCATGTGCGAATTCAGGTTTGAGTGTAGAACAAACCAGGATCCCCAGGCGTCAAGCAGCTTACACTCAGCTGGAGACCCGGACCATCCCGCCTGTTGCTGCTCTCTGAGTTCAGAACACACAGAACTCCAGCCCCTCATCACCTCACACACAGCTCCTCCTAAAGCTACAGTGTTCCCCGTGGGCAGCACCGATGTGTTTTCTGGCCTTTGACAAATTAAAACAAACCTAGCATTGAAAAGTGCAAATTGCTCACAGCTGGGGCAGAGAGACAATTACTGGGGTAGGTAAATAGGGTAGCGTGTATCAAAAGGAAAACACTATCCTCGCTGATTACTGGGTGCCTCTCAGAAGGAGCCATCGAATTATAGGAGTCAAGCTTCATCCGGGTTTCTCCCAATCCTGGAGCATTACGTAGAATCAGTCACATGGTGCCAGGGCTGGAGAGAGCCTTCAAGTCTGTGAAGTCCAACCATGGAGCCAACATCTGGGGTAGGGTTAGGCAGTTCTGCCTCCAATTGGTTTGACAATGGCGGAAGCTCTTATGTGAACTTCTTTGTCCTGGTCTGAGCTGTAGTCCCCTGCAGTGGTTCTTCTGGCTCCTGACAGTGTGATACCCGGACCGAGCCTGAGCCAGAGAGCACAGTGGTTGACACTGAACAAATTCTCTACCTCTCCCTATGTTGGTCTCCTTGTCCGACAACCCGGGGCTGTCCCTAATCTTAGAAACAAGAATGGCAGAGAGGGAAAGATCTAGATCTCTAAGTACTGATCGCAAAAGAAAACTGTGACATACTGCCATTAATAAATAGGAAAACAGGTTTCGGAAGGAATGTGCACGCGTCAGCATTAATTCGGAATTAAAACACTGGCCTAGGAGGAGGCTCATGAGACTCAAAAGGCTAAGGAAACTTACAAGGCTCAGGAACTTGCACAAGGCTCCTCCCAACGTTACAAAAGCAGTAGCAATTGCTAGGGAGGAGACTCCGGTGGAAATGCCTGCCAGCTATGCGGAGACTTCCAGGCATGTGCCTTTCCTGATGTGTCACTCATGCTGGAGTCTGTTTGGGGGTCACTCACGCCCCTGTAAGTTACCCCAGTGACTAACTGGTTCTCGGAAATAGACTCGGAGAATCATTTTGTTGGTTCGTTGTTAGTGCCCCATCAAGGGTAAAGAGACATTTATTCATGGTGTGGGATTTCATTAAAAAAAATTGGGGAAACCAGTCAAAAACTAATCTTGTATTTAGCCATCTCTGGCAGGGGAGGAATAGTGTGACTAGTGTGGCTTGTTGTGTGACACATGTGCATACTACACTCTCAACAACACAAGTCAGTGACTGGCTAAGTCCCACTGTACCTTCCTTATGGAATGACCTGTGCTGTGTCACTCAAGGTCACACCTGACACATAGTGGTCTCACAAAGCAGACTTGGATATGGTGGGCCGAGAGCACACATGGTTCCTCTGATAGTACTGAGGTTTAAGTGGGAACTCCGTGAGCAGTCAGTCCCTTGATGCTAACCCCTCTGGGAAGGCATCTTTTGCTTCAGGATACTAGCTCCCTGAGCTTGGGCACTCCCCGGCATGCTTTCTGTCTTCCCTCTGGTGGCAGGTGAGTCGTCAAGATGCCGGGCATATACAGGACCTAAAACTGTAAAAGCAGACGGCAACAGACAAAGGATCAAATCAGCACTGTGCACCAGCCCTCTCTTAGCGCCTTCCGTATGCTAGGTGCCCACCGTGAGGGAAATAAACCACCCTGTGCCCAGCCCCCAAGAAACCTGTGCTGGGCAGGAGCCCACACAGCCCTCAGGGACTGTGAGCGAGCATCATCTGGGGATGCTGCTTTGGGGAGCACTTCAGGCATGAATATGATTGCCTAGGACAGAGACATGGAGCAGGATGCATGGAGCTGAGGGGTGTGCAAGAGTGAAGGAGGAAGGTGAGAAAATGTGGAGCAGAATTGGCACCGTGGAATGTGAGATTTGGGGAGATGAGGCTGGAAGGATGGATGAGAATGGTGAGTGCCTGACATTGCTGAGAGGCCTGGATTCACATGAACTGTGATAGCAGAATGAGGGCCTGGCGGACTACTGTCTGTCTGATTAATTTCCAGGAGGAAACTTCTAGAAGAAGCCAAAAATCTCAAAGTCCCTGACCTAGTGCTACCCAATGTGGAAGTAACCTGAGAATCCAGATACTGTGTTGGCTTGGAGTGGGGTGTGGGTGTGCATGTATGTGTGTTCATGTGTGCACACACTTGCATGAGCGTTCATATGTGCATTATGTGTGTGTGCATTTGCATGTGTGTTTATATGTGTGCATCTATGTGCGTGTTCATGTGTGTACATACGAGCATTCATCTGTGGATATGTGTGTGCACGCCTTCATGTGTGTATGTATGTGTGTATGTGTGTGTGTTTATGTGTGCACATATGTGTGAGCGTGTGTGTGTGTGTGTGTGTGTAGGTGCACACATGCCGCAACACACATGTGAAGCTCAGAGGACAACCTACAGAGGTCATTTCTTCCACCGTGTGGGTACAAGAGGTGGAACTCAGGTTGTCAGGCGTGGCAGCAAGCACCTTAAATTAACTCCCTCCGCCATTGCACCCGCCCGTTTCTTTCTTGGGAAATTGATGGACGGTTAGAGAGGCGCCTAGAAAGCTCTGACACGTGCTCGGCTTTTTCTTTCTATGAACTGTGTAGGAACCCCCCCCCCCCAGGAGGCCCTTTTGCCCTTTAACAGATGCGAAGCTGACAGGCCAACACATTGCAGGAATGGAAATTTTCTTTCCCTTTCTTGATAACACCGTGAGTGATAGGCACGGAAATCCGCATCCTTCATGAAGCACGTGTTACTCCTAGACATCTGTCAAGTGGCATGATTTAAAAACAGCCACCAAGAGCCTGGCATTAGAACTGCCCAAGAGCCTGATTCCCTGGATGGGCTGCAGCTGGCGAAGGCCTCAGCTGATTGGTGGGGAGTCGCTTTCAGAAAACAGGGCATAATTAACTCCATCAAGGTGGCTTTCTGAGTATTTTTATTCGATGTCTGACTATTAAACAGATTTATGCCCCTGCCCACCTGCTGAAAAGAGACGAAGGCATTTAGCTGAAATTAAAAATGCAGACAGGGCTGTCTGTCTAGGTAATAGCAACACTCTCAAAGGGTGACTCATCTTGCGTGGAGTGGGGACAAGCAGTTCATTTATGTGATGAAGTGCTTCCCAGCCCCGGGAGCTGGGTGCCACCGCTCGAGGAGGGAGCATAATCCATTCTCAAAACCACCAAAAGCTTGTTGGGGTCAGAGCCCCATGCACGTGAGGAGTGGGGGTCATCTGTAATGTGATATCAAAGAATATGTTTGGGGAAGGTATACACCTGTCCAGCCCATGAGATCTCAGGCTGTTATAAAGTTCACATGTTAACTTAACCTAAACCATGGACCAGCAGGTCGCTCACTGAAGGAGAGATGGTGAGAGAGTTGAATTCCGGAGGCACCATTGTTTTAATTGCTCCTGTTGGACTGTGAACCATATACCTGTCAAAGCAGCTTAAAGGAAAGGGTGCTCATTTTAGCTTGTGGTTTGAGGGTACAATCTATCCTGATAGGGAAGTCCTGGAGGCAGGAGCCAGAGACGGCTGCTCATACCATGTCCACTGTCAAGAAGCAGGCGGTAGTGCCTGCTGGTACTCAGCTCGCTGGGTTCTTTTTATTCAGTCGGGGACCCCAGGCCTCGGCTGGTGCCACACACATTTAGGATGGGTCCCTTCACCTCAGTTAACCTAGTCTAGAAACATCCTCACTGATGGTCCAGAGTTTGTCTCCGGGACAATTGTGGATCCTATCAAGATCCCAGTCAGTTTCAGTCACCACAATCCCTCATACACTCCGCCAGTCCCAGGCCCTCCTGAGTCTATTTCCATAGGTGCCGGCTATGGCGAGCTTTCTTGTGGGGTCTTCCAGGAACCCTAGAATGAGCTGGGGCTCAGTGGGTTCACCTCACAGCCAACTGTCCAATGTCCTTTGGCTTCTATTCAAGACCTCACTCTGTGTTCACCCCTAGAATCTAGGACTAATTGGTGAACCCAGTGGCTCTCAGTTCCTAAAAGATCACATGCGATCAGAAGTATTGTGGAGGACTGAGGCTGCACCAGGCCCTTGATGGAAGAGGCCACAGACAGGCTTGCTGTTACTGACTCCAGGGTGATTCCAGCAACCTCCAGATATCCTGGTCCCACCAGAGCTGTCTGCTACCTGGCCATCCCTCTTCTTTCTCCCTCCCTGCCCCGAGAATTTCCCTCCAGAAGCAACCAGTAGGATTCCACCCCAACTTCTCTTCCTGTTTTCTTGCCCCGTTGCCACCTGCCATCCAAAGCCCCTTCCATTCCCATACAAGGTACTCACAGGGGAGACTCAGTGGATAGAGCATCTTCCACCCCAGTGTCTTCTTCCTTGTCTCGCCCAGCGATCCATGCATCTCAGGGGTGTGCTGTGTGCCTTCACCTGACGACACCAGAGGTTGCTTATGGTGCTTTGTTCTGTTTTAATGCGGGGGCAGAGGGCATGCTCAGTCGGTGAAGTGTTTGCCATGCAAGCATGAGAACCTGAGTTCCATCCACAGAACCCACGTAAGAAACCAGACACGGTGGCACACACTTGTGAACCCAGCACTGGGGAAGCAGAGAGAGGCAAGATCACTGGAGTTCATAAGCCAATGAGAGACCCTGTCAGGAAGCAAGGAAGATAACTCCTGAGGAACAGTGTGCACTGCACATACACAGACAGACAGACAGACAGACATGCCACACAGCATTCACTGATGAAAAGATACATAAAGCTATGGCAGTTACAGGACAGTGGTTCCTGTACCCTTGGAAACTAGGCTCTTGGAGCCCAGAGGATACAAAATCTACAGACGCTCAAGTTCCTGAAACAAGATGGTGTAGTGTTTGCATAGAACCTTCATATATCCTCTGTGTCCTGTAAGTCTCTGGAGGCTAGAGCTGTGGCTCAGTGGGTAAAGGCACTTGCTATCAAACCTAATGGCCAGAATTTAATGGCCAGGACCTACATGGTAGAAGGAGAGAACCGACTCCTGAAAGTTGTCCTCTGACCTACACATGTGTGCCACAGCACATGGACGTGTGTACGCAGGCATGTGTGCACACACACAAGCGTAATTTTTAAAAATTACCCCTCCATTGTTTATCACACACGGTACAATGGACACGGTGTGGGTAGTTATTAAGCCTCGTTGCAACATTGCCCATGTTAGGTTTTATCCTTTCTTGTTCCGGGGATGACGACAAGACAAGCAAGTCTGACATGATCAGTACAGATGCAGTTGGTTTTTCTGGTGTTTTCCACATACAGTTGAGCAAGACTGTAATCACCCGTGGATCCAGAGCCTTGGCTGTAGAGATGCTTGGCTCCGACTCTTTCCTTCTCTCCTCAACTCAGACACGTACGCACTGAAACTCTTGTTGTTCTGTTACTTCTCTGTACGACCACAGTTGTGGCATTATATGGAAATCTTGGAAAAGTGGTTGTCTTAAGCTGATTATGCTAATTTATACATTTTAAGACCTCGAAAAGGCACCATGTGAACCAGCTGATACATAAAGAGACACCGAGCCATAATTAAAAGGGGATCCAACCAGATGTTCTGCAGGCCTTTAACAAAGAGCTTCTGCCCACTTCCCATAAATCTGTGGTGGGCTCGATGTTTCCCAGCCTCCAAGACAAAAGGCCTGCAGATGTAAAACGTTCCCCCATCCACACACACATTCCAGGCAGCCTCTGTGGTGGAAAGAAAACTCCAGCATTCCCTCTAGAGCCTCTAGAGAAGGAAGAGGTCCATTGTCATTTTGGAGACCTTGAGTCTGTAGGAAGTATGTCAAGGAATGGCCTGTGGAGGTAAACAGGTGGGGACAGCCCTATCTAGATATGACAGTGGACACCTGTGTGATCTCAGAAGCCTGGTCATCATAGCAACTAGGGGGGTTGCAAGAAGCACCGGCCCCGGGGTAATAGCTGATGGGAAAGACCACTCCCTCAGGATCAAGTGTAGTGCCTGACCACTGAAGATTCTGGAATGTGCTCCAGGCGGAAGTTCTCTAGAGATCAGGAATGGGCCCATTGGGGGATCGGGGAAGCAGTTTGCAGGGCCTTCAAGAATGTGTCAGTTTTGAGTGTCATTTCCGTGACTGTGTGCACTCACATGTATCTGTCTGTGCAAGTCTTTTAGGGTTCATGGGGTAAGGGGTAGGAGGGCTCATGCATGTACATGTGGAGACCAGTGATCAACCTTGGGTGTCATTCCTCAGGCACCAGCCACTTTGGTTTTGTTTGTTTGTTTGTTTGTTTGTTTGTTTTTTTGAGACAGGACCCCTCGATGGCCTAGACCTCACCAATAAGGCTAAGCTGGCCAGTCCAGTAAACGTCAGGGAGCCTCCTGTCTATCTCCCCAGCTCTGGGATTACAAGTGCCTGCCACACATTTGGCTTTCATGAATAGATCTTGGGGCTTAAATTCCGGTCCTTGTGCTTATAATTTACAGACAGAGACATCTCCCAGCATCCCCTTCCCCAAAGACTTCCTAAATTATTTTTTTTAAGATTTATTTATTTTATATATGTGAGTATCTCGTCACTGTCTTCAGACAAACCAGAAGAGGGTGTCGGATCCCCCATTACAGATGGTTGTGAGCCACCATGTGTTGCTGGGAGTTAAACTTAAGTCCTCTGGAAGAGGAGCCAGTGCTCTTAACCGTTGAGCCATCTCTCCAGTCCTCTAGATTAATCTTAAAGAGTTTTTCAGAAACACCTTTGCTAAGCCACAGCTCTAGGTCACCATTTTCAGCCGTGCAAGCAAAGGTGGCTGCGTGCCGAGTGTCGATACATTTAGACTTTTATGAGCAAATGTGGGCTCTGGTCAGTGCAGATCTCTATTGTCTCTCTCTGAAATCCCTCAGTGTCTTCCCCAGCAGCAGGTCACTTCCTTTCCTACACAGCAGACCATGCTACCATGTACTGTCAGTCACCAGAGCAAACAAAAGCCCTGGGACATCCTAGGGCTTGGAATTGGGCAACTGACGCCCATCAGGCAGGGTGGATCAAGCAGCCGAGAAATGGAAAAGCTGTTCAGTCACATGGTTAGCAATGCCTGACACTTCCCTGACTCCCGGGCCTCAACTCCCAGCTGGCTGAACAAAGTTCATCTTCCAGTAAGGGGCACAAGCATGAAGTCTTGGGAATGAAATGATGCATGTATATGGCAGCATATCACACAGGGCTTCAGTACATAGAAAGCATGTGACCATAAAGGTGAGGGTCCACTGTTCCTAAAAATGTTTCCTTTGGTGAGAAATACCTTCCCATCAAAAAAAGACTGCATAGGATGCCTTCAACTGCCGGGGCCCTTCTCTTCCTCCAAAGGCCTCACTGATGCCTCCGGGCACTCTGAAATTGACAGGTAGACACTTCTGTCCCTGAAGATGAGCTATACAACTTAGGACACAAGAAATTCGAGCAGAGCTAGGATGTCATGAGACCCAAAACACTCACACGTCCACTAAGGACAGCATCTACCACTATGGTGGCCACAGGTGGCCTGAGGACCAGCTGGGCAGTCCTTGTTTTCCATCTCTGTGTCCAGCCCAAGCAAGGGACATACAAACACTCCCGGTACCCCCTCAGACAGTGTTTCTAGTTGGAAGCATCAGGCTTTGAAATTCAGATATAGTCCCCATGGGAATTGATTTTACAGCTCAGAGCACCAAAGACTCCCAGAGGACCAAAGGGAATGTGAATCCGTCTTCAGCACTTAGCATGACAGCTGTGTAACTTCGGGTCAAGAAACCTCTCACCATGAGACAAGGGTGATGTCCTGTGGCCAATTCCCATGTGGCACTGACAAGAAGCCACAGAGAATTCGGCAGTGATGTGTGCAAGCCTCTCTGGCTTCATGCCGGGCACAGAGGATAACTGATGAGCGGAGAGTCCACACAGCCTGCCTCACCGAGCTTGTGGTTCAGAGCCGAGGGGTGTGGAATGTGAATCACAGGGCACTGCCACCAGCTAATATGGTCACAGAGGTAGAGAAGGATTTCTAGGGCTGGGGGTGGTTTCAGTTGGTAGAGTGCTTCCCCAGCTAGCCAATCGGTGAGCTCCGGTTTTGGTGAGAGACTTTGTGTCAAAAATAAAGTCTCAGAAAGGGAGAGAGGAAGATGCTCAGCTTCCACATCTGGCCAGCTGCACACAAGAATGGTGTGTGTGTGTGTGTGTGTGTGTGTGTGTGTGTGTGTGTGTGTGTATGTGTGTAAAGACCCTTGCCACAAAGCCTGACAACCTGAGGTTGGTCCCTGGGACCCTCTTGGAGGAAGTACAGATTCCCATAGGTTATTCTCTGGTCTCCACAGTCATGTGCGCGCACACACACACACCGTAAATAAATAATTTAAAACGTTAATGAAAAATAAAATAAAATTTAAAAACCTTTGGGGGCTGGCGAGATGGCTCAGTGGTTAAGAGCACTGTCTGCTCTTCCAAAGGTCCTAAGTTCAAATCCCAGCAACCACATGATGGCTCATAACAATCCGTAATGAGATCTGACGCCCTCTTCTGGTGCATCTGAAGATAGCTACAGTGTACTTAGATATAATATTAAATAAATCTAAAAAAAAAAAAAAACCTTTAGGGAGGGAGAGGAAGGGAAGCAGCTAAGTCATCTCCAGCAGCCATCCCCTGCCCACTCATGTGGTTGAAGGTGTTGTCTTCGCTAGTCCTTGCTTCCCTCTTGCTGCAGCCACGGCTGGTGACACATCGAGGTCTGCCTCCTCCATACGACCGGTTTCTCTCTAACGGGTCACCAGCCAGTGGCTTCAAGCCCACCCTCACCCAGTGTTAACTGCCCTGAACTGAGTCGATCTGTAGAGACTGTTTCCAAACGGTGCCGTGACCACAGGCATCGGGAGTTGGGATTTCCATAGATCATGTTAGGGGACGCAATTCAAATCAGCAGCCTGACCTCAGCCTGTAGAATCCAATAGCATGGGGCTAGCAAGATGGCTTAGCGTGTAAAAGTGCCTGCCACTGCACCTGACAAAGTGTGTGCAGTCACTAGAACTCATGAGGAAGGAGAGAACGTTTCATACACACACCCCGAGCTGACTATGCGCTCAGTTCTCTCACATAGTAGAGGACAGCGGAGATGGGCACCCAATTGAAGACCAGGGCAGGGGGACAGGTGTAGGCAGTGAGTGAAAGGCATTTTATGACACTGGAAATTCTGAACTGGGAGATAGTCCTGCCATGTTGACCTACTGTGTGAGTCTGAGTCGTTAATTTCTCCAGCCCTCTCACTTCTGTAACAGCGGGCAGACTTGGGAGTGACAAAAGTGTTAGTAGGCATCAGGTGAGAGGTAAAGTCAGTCTCTGTAGACCTGGTGTTCTAATTTGTAACTGTTTGTTGAGCAAATTGTATCTCTGCTCTGAGCCTTAGTATCTCCTTCTGTAAACAGGACCGCTAGATACTAGGTATCTGAGGTAATGGATGTGAAGCAGGGAGATGTGTGTGTGTGTGTGTGTGTGTGTGTGTGTGTGTGTGTGTGTGTGTGTGAGAGAGAGAGAGAGAGAAAGAGAGAGAGAGAGAGAGAGAGAGAGAGAGACCAGCTCAGCAGGTGTCCCCTGTCATTGTCACCATGGTGACCATTGTCCTCATTTGCAGTTCCTTTTAGCTCCAAATCCTGAGCCCTTCTCAGATGTCCCCGAGTAAGGAGACTGGCAAAATAAGGCAGCCCTGCTTTGAGTAAATACACCTTCTCATTTAGACAGGAGGTAGTAATTGCCCCTAAATAATCGCTCCAACTTTACCGGGAGCTGTCGAAAGGCCCTAATTGGCCCATCAGTAACAAGTGCAGCCATCTGCATTAGGGTGATTTAGCGATGGGGCCCTGTGCACGTGAGGATCTCAATGATTACAGGGGCAGAGGTGATATTTCTCCCTCCGTGGGAGCACTGGCGTGTGGCACAGAAGATAATTTTACTCCCGAGTTAACGACCCACTGGTTGAATGCAGCCCCGAAGCAGCAGTGGCAGAGGTTTGCTGTGGATTTCCTCTTTCCTCCGAGAGGCGAACAGCCTCCCGCCCAAGCTTGGCCACACCTCTTGCTGTGGGGGTCTCACTGCCTGAGAGCAAATGAAATCCTGAGGCTTGCCCTCTTTGTGACCATAGCCCCTCCCCGGCATATTTTCCAGGTGTTCCACCTTTGTGACACAAGGCGACACAACCTGACATACTCTTCATCCTGAAGAAGTTTCTGGAATCTTAAGTCCATGTGGCCCACCCTTAGAGCGGTTGTGAGCGGTACCTGGGGTAACCTCTGTAGTTCCACAGCATCCCAACAGGGGAAGACGCCCCTCATGACACACATGTTTCTCCCCAACATGGAGGAGAAAGCCTCAGCTAGTTTTCCAGATCACCTGTTCTGACAGACTTGACCTCTAGTCCATAGCTTGAAAAAGCAAAACTAAAACAAACAAACAAAAAAAAAAAATAAGGCTTGCCTCTATTTTTATTTGTTATTGTTTTTTTTACTTGTTGTTATTATAAATAGTACCAATTGTACATTTATGGGGCTTATAGAAAGGTATCTTTAAAAACAAGTATGGGGGCTGTGGTTTTAGCTCAGTGGATAAAAGTGCTTACTGTGCAAGATTTAAGGACCCAAGTTCGAATCCCCAGCACTCCTGTAAAAAACTAAACATGAGCCGGGCGGTGGTGGCACACGCCTTTACTCCCAGCACTTGGAAGGCAGAGGCAGGCCTGGTCTACAGAGTGAGTTCCAGGACAGCCAGGGCTATACAGAGAAACCCTGTCTCAAAAAACCAAAAAAAAAAAAAAATAGAAAATAAACATGGCTGTGTATGTCTGTAACCCTAGCTTTGTGGTACAGAGGCAGGCAGATCCTTACGTCCATATTTGTAACTTTAATTTTTTAAAGCTTACTTTTAATGATGATTCTTAAATGCTTTAACTTCCCTTCTAGCCCACCAGAGGTAGTGGAAAAGAAAGGTTACAGGAAAAGTAGGCCTATTTAGAAAATGTTCTTTGGGGGCTGGTGAGATGGCTCAGTGGTTAAGAGCGCTGACTGCTCTTCCGAAGGTCCAGAGTTCAAATCCCAGCAACCACATGGTGGCTCACAACCATCCATAACGAAATCTGATGCCCTCTTCTGGAGTGTCTGAAGACAGCTACAGTGTACTTACATATAATAAATAAATAAATTTAAAAAAAAAAAAGAAAGAAAAGAAAATGTTCTTTGAAGCAAATTCCATATGCATTATCAGGAAATCAGTAGTTCAATTCACAGGTCCAAAGCAGCAGCTCGATCCACTCACAAACACTTCATGGATACACCAGCAGTCCAGTTCAGTAGTGTCGGGATAGCAAACACGAATCAGCAGCAGTGGAACAACCTAGCAGGAACAACTAGGCCTCTGCTAAATTGGCACAAGTCGGCAGGAGCAATTATACCACCAGGGCCAACAGGAACACCAGGAGAAGTTCTCAGCTGTGCCTCTCTCAGCGAAATGAAGATCAGCGAAGACTGGAGACCAACAAGCCTTGCTGAGCAAAGCTCGATAAGCAAGCCTAGCTCAGCTTTAGTCACTGTTGGTTGAGTTCTGTTTATATTCCCTCCAAGCCTCACGTGTCCTCCACGGGTCTTACCTCACTCAGCTCATGCATCCAGTCAGCCCGAGTCCTCGGAGTCCCGACAAATGCTGCTCAACTATGCAGTGTAAGATGTACCAATATATGCATGTTGTTATCAAAGAATCCTTCATCACATGCCCTTTCACATGTTTGCTTTAGCAGAACGTCCTTTCACCTGTGTCTGCTTCAGCGAAACATTCCTTCACATGTTTGCCCCAGCAAAACACCATCCAACAAAACTGACTTTCCAAAGAACCCTTAAGTTTCCACTTCAGTATATTGTTCAGTATGTATATATGCATGCATGCATGCATGCATCGTGTATGCACACGTAAGAAGCACAAGTGTGCCATACCGCATGTGTGAAAGTCAGAGGACAACTTGTGGGAATCTCTTTTTCCCTTCTACCATATGGTCCCAGGAATCAAACTCAGGTTGTCAGACTTTGTGGCAATCCCCTTTACCCGCTGAGCCATTTGTGGCCCTCCTGCTGTTTTTATTATGACAACTGTACACTAAGTTCAATCCGTGAAGAGATCAAGAAACATGACTCTCCCAACATTTTCTTTTCTACAACACCTCCACTATTCTGGGTCCTTTGTGGCCATATAAATTTTAATAGTAGTGATAGGACCTAGTGGGGAAACCCCCACTCAATTCCCAATCCAGCGCGCACCCGAAGAATCACGAAAAGGCCTTGATGTAATCACACGAGGTCGTTTAATGACGGAGCTCCGGACCAACATGCATCCCACACAGGAGATAACGGATGTCGGCCACGAGGCTCGGAAGCTAGGGGTTTTTATGGGGTAAGGGGCTTAAGGGTGTGGAATTCAGCATAGCGACACACTATCGGCTTATTTAAACATCAGCAGAAAAATTACATGTACGTGCAGGGTGTCAGAGTTCTGTGAGTTGTTGACTCAGTTCAGATAGCCCTGCTATGTCTTCACATTCCTCTTATCTTAATGGTCAAGATGTCCCCAGGAATGTTTTAACTACAGGGCTTTACCCGGGTTTGTTTTTCTTTGTTCTCAGCTCCAGGCAGCCTCTAGGCTCACAAACAACCAGCAATTTCTGAGTACTTTATATGACTTACAGATCTTGAAATTTCATCTTTCTTTCAGTAGTTTGTTGACTGTCACTTCTACGAAGAAGACACAGTGATGCCAGCAGCTTTAATTCTTTTTTTTTTTAAGATTTGTTTATTATTATATGTAAGTACACTGCAGCTGTCTTCAGACACGCCAGAAGAGGGCATCAGGTCTCATTATGGGTGGTTGTGAGCCACCATGTGGTTGCTGGGATTTGAACTCAGGACCTTCGGAAGAGCAGTCAGTGCTCTTAACCGCTGAGCCATCTCTTTAGCCCCAGCAGCTTTAATTCCATGTCACTAGGAACCACTGTCATCTTCACCCCGATCCCTGAGCACTGGATGTCATCCATCTGTCTTGGTGTTTCATGTTTTCCAACCATGTTTTATGTTTTGGTTTGGTTTTTTGAGACAGGGTTTCTCTGTGTAGCCCTGGCTGTCCTGGAACTCACTCTGTAGACCAGGCTGGCCTCAAATTCATAGATTTGCCTGTCTACCAAATGCTGAGATTAAAGGTGTTTGCCCCAAAACTAATGAACAGCAAGAGAGACCAACAGAATGTCTGGGACTTGTTTTTATTTTATATGTCTGCCTAAATGTGCATATATGCACTGTTGCATGCAGTGCCCTAGGGAGCCAGAAGAGGGCACTAGTAGAGCCTTTATATGGGTGTCGTTGGCCATTGATCTGGGTCCTCTGCAAGAGCTGCAAATGTTCTTAACCACTGAGTCATCTCTCCCACTTCGTCACATTCTTTAAAGTATTACCTTGTGTCTCCAGCCATACCACCTAGAGCTCACTCAGTCTCATTTGATCTTGGAAGTTAAGCAGGGTCGGGCATGGTTAGTTCTTGATTGGGAAACTGCCAGGGACTATCTGGTGCTGTAGGCTTTTACAAAAGAAACTATTTCATGTATGCATGAGGGGAGAAGACATCATGGGTGCGCTGCCGGGCAAGGGTGGGAGTCAGAGGACACCCTGAGGGAAGGAGTTTCCCTCTCCCATGTGTGTCCTGGGGATTGAACTCCGGTCATGAGGCTTGGTGGGAAGTGCCCTTACCTGGCAAGTCATCTCACTGACCTGAAAGAAAGTCTTCAATACTTATTCAGGACAGCTTTTCCAGGCGTTGGGCAGAAATCCACCCCACGGTAGAGTAAACAAACAAGAAAAACTATTGTATATAATAGAGACTGGCTGCTTCAGGTTGAGGCGGATGGCTCGCGCTCCCTGTCTCCCCCACTTCCTCTTCTCCTTCCCTCTCTCTCCCTTTCCCCTCCCCCCCCCTTTCTCTGGGTGCCACCCACATCCATAATGGGTCCTTCCTCACTTGGGAAACTCCCTCACAGACACACCTAAGATCTGTGTCTCCTAGTGATTTTGAATCTAACCATCACACCCTCTATCTTGCCTGCAGCCTCCGTAGCTCCCTACCCCCACCCCCTCTCCTCACCTTATTTTTCTGCTAAAGCACCTTCCCAGGTGGCACAGCCATCCCTGAGCCTGTCAGTGTGACCAAGGGATGGAGTACAGTGATTGGCTACGCCTGAGCCACATGCTCCTCCCACTTACTCCAGGGGAAGGAGGCAGTCCTACCTGAGTTGGATGGATGAAGAGGAGACCAGTCAGTCTCCTTAGGAAACAGCAGTCTTTCTGTTATTGGGAAACGAGGGAACTGACACTAGCATAAACAGCTACCTGGATCCCCACCCGTGCATGTAAAGTCTTTGTGTCCCAGCCCTGGTGCATCACTGAACCTCTGTGGGCCTCAGTTTCCCTGTTGGTAGATGTTGGCCCCTGACCTTCTTGGCTCTGTCTGGGGCCTGTGAGTCAGAGCCCAAACTGTGGGTCACAGAGCCGTTGCCACGAAGCCACTCTGACCTACCTCTTCCCTCTGTCTCCTCACAGAGCACCTGAAGAAGCCCCTGGAGGACTACATGGCCCTTTTCCCCAGCGTGAGGATTCTCCGGACCAAGAAACGGGAAGGCCTGATAAGGACCCGAATGCTGGGGGCATCAGCTGCCACCGGAGATGTCGTCACTTTCTTAGATTCACACTGTGAAGCCAACGTCAACTGGCTCCCCCCTTTGCTTGGTAAGGAGTGGGATAACCTGGAGTGGGTGGGTGGCCTTCCACTCCAAGGTGACACTAAGACCTTCTGCTTGCCTGGCAGCACCCCGCAGAGTTCCAGGTTCCAGATGGGGCTCTGAAGTTCAGGTCTGTCCCCTTGCTTCATAGAGTAGGAAAAGTGTCACGCTTCAGTGTCCAGACAACTTCTCTCAGGTTGCCTTAAGTCTGTTGGCGAGCAAACCAAAGCTTTCTACCATTGAGAATCCAATTATGGCACCTGGGGACATAGCTCAGTTGGTAGAGCGCTTGACTAGCATGCATGAGTCTCTGGGTTCTATCCCCCAGGGTTGTACTTCATAAATCAGGAATGATGACACACACCCCAGCACTGGGGAGGTGGGAGCAGAGGGGTCAGAAGTTCAAAGTCATCTTTAGCTATGGCCACACTGGGATTCATGATATCCTGTCTTAAACAAAATAACCAAATCGCTATGGCGTCGAGGGAGGTATCTTTATACTAAATGAAAATAGTACTGCTTAGCCCCAGTGCTGTGAGCCAGGCGGGTTACAGGGAGGATCACCAGCCCTCACGAGGGGGGGGGGGGGTACACCATATTGAATTGGTCTTTTTTGTACCAAAAGAAACTGCAGTCAAGATGCTCAGTGGCTTGCTTGTCCCCTCAGGCCATTGGTGTCAAAGTTACCATACGTCAAGCACCAGAGTCTGTTGTTTCCCACAACTCCACACAGCTTCCAAGGTTCCTTTCCTTTCAGATGCCCAGGAGGGAATCAGAAACCTTCCACTGAAGCCTGTGGGTAGAACGTGGGTAGGACGTGGGCATGAGGGACATGGAGTGGAAGAAAACCAGGACAGGACACGAGGAGTTCCACCCAGAGCAGGGCAGTAAGCAGATGGCTCCAGGCAGACAGCTAAGATGGGTGTTCTGTCAGGACTGGGAGGCAGGGCAGGGCTGGGGCATGCTGTGAGGTTACCACCCTCAAGAGAAAAGTGAACTCCATCCCAGAGGTCAGGGGTCAGACGTGCATGACAGTCGAACAAACAGCATGATCCCCACGATGGCCCAGTCAGACCTTCCGCCCCAGACGTGCAGATTATGGAGCCTCGCTCCCAAGTGTGTCATGGTCCAGCAACCGCGGCAGCCAATGCCACCGTGCAGATGAGAACCAAAAGCCAGCGACACACAGACCCACAGGGTAACCCAGCCGGGTTTTCTTCCTGACCACATTACTAAGAACATACTTCTTACTATCATGCCCGGGGATCTCACTGGGCTGAAAAGAAGACCAGAATTTCTAGTAAACTGTATTTAATTAAACCAAGCAGTGGCTTGCATCTACCTCTCATTACCAGAGGAGAGAGAGAGAACATAAAGCCTCCGCCTCAGCCTCAGCAGCCAGCACATTTACTGCCCAAGAGGAGCAGTCGTGTGGAGGGTCCTTTCGTGAGAATGAGGTGGTGGACCACTGAGTTTAACTCTGTTTCTGTGGACATTCGGGAGGGCTATTTTCATCCTCCAAAAGGAGAGCACCTCCCCTCCCTCTTTTTCTTCTCCCCTCTAATAGGAACACAAGAACTTCCACCGAGATCCCAGCGTGGCTTTTGTCTGTGAATCCATTAACACCTCCAGGCGTGGCTGGCTCTGCCCTCATTAATGATTAGACATTATGGAGCCTGAGGACTCTGCCTGGGGAGAAAGCTACTCTTGAGTCCTTTCCTTTTTCTTCACTATTGTCAAAGTCCTCCGGGCTTTGAGGGTCCCTCTGAGGTCAGTCCACATCTGTACTTGGATTTGACTTACACAGTCTAGCAGGCAGTCTTACCTGCATTTTTTTGTGTGACGAAGAGGACACAAGTACTCACAATGGCTGCTTTGAGTGCCTTGCAGTCGTGCTCAAAGAAAATGGGGAATACCGGCATCTCAGTCTTCAGAGACCCACAAGGAAAGCTAAACTCTGAGGCGTCAGCCAGCCCACAGCTGCATGAAGGGATAGCATTGGGTTGTGAACAGTTCCCAAACAAGTACAGTGACACAGGCCACTGCATCAAGCACAGTGACATAGGCCACTGTCATTGAGCACAGTGACACAGGCCACTGTCATTGAGCACAATGACACAGGCCACTGCATCAAGCACAGTGACATAGGCCACTGTCATTGAGCACCGTGACACAGGCCACTGTCATTGAGCACAGTGACATAGGCCACTGCAGGGCCAGCTGTCAGCCATCACTGGCACCGATTAGCTGTGGGAGTGAAATGACCACAGAAGTCGTGAAGAATCAGGATAGGAGCCTCTCTCTAGATCTTTCCCTCCAGGTCCTTAATAATCAGGAAGACGCTCCCACACAAGGGAATCTGTCCACAGGCAAATAAATGGAAGCCATGCACCAGGAATCCTGACTCAGTGGGTGAAGAGAACAAAACAGTAAAACTAACCCCAAGTGCATCCAACGCTTGTCACACGCTGCTGTCCATCTGGGGATACCTGGTGCAAGGGCATTTCTGTAATTCTACGTGTATGTATGCATCTGTGTGTGTGTGTGTGTGTGTGTGTGTGTGTGTGTGTGTGTGTTATAGCTAGTGCATGCTAAACAAATGCTCTACCACTACCCAACATCTGTAGCCTCTAACTATTTAACCCATGTGTCACAGTTAGAAATGCAGTGGCCATCTCAATCCAGTACACAGCTGTGTGCACACAGTAGGACTAAGCCATGCTTCCTGACATTTTGCTTGTAACAGAATCTGCTGTCTCGTGAGTTGGGGTTAATAGTCACTGTTCTGCAGACTTGCATGCATCCATGTATGTATGTACACACACACACACACACACACACATTTCACCACTCACCTACCCACCTGGAGGTCATGACTTCAGATTAAAAAGGCAGGCACAAATGCTGTTTTGTGAAGAATTCTGTATGGCTTGATGAAATGTGGGCCCGACCCTTCTCTGGCCCTCCAGCCTGCATTGCACGTCTTGAACATGATCCTTAATCCTTGACCCTGAGCCATAGGCTCCCCAGCACAGCCCATCTGCTCCTCGGGACAGATCATTGACCCCACAGTGACCCTCCTGAAGCGCTCAGAGCTCCCTGTGGGAACAACATGGGGGGCTCAGACCAGCACTGGGATCCTTGTAGTAGATTGGGCACAGTGACTCCCAGGCTTAAAAGAGACCACAACATGAACTGGGTGGAGGCCCCGCTTACTGTCTTGAATCACTCAGCCTATAGCATTCCACGCTCTGCCTGCTTACCTTCCAGCTTGGGAACTCAGGACATGCCTGCTCCCTCTTGCACAGTTTGGGCTGTTTAAAAACTCAAGCTGAATTCTCTTACTGATGATCACAGCTCTGGGTGCCATGAGCAGTGGGGGACAGACAGACACTAGGGAACCACCTGGGATGATCAGAGCTTGGCCATCAGGGCCATGGCAAGGCCAGGATCCTCATAAAAGAAAATCCGTGTCTGTCCATGGCAGAGCCATACATTCATAGCCTGTGAGTTGACATTCTCAAATACAGTGTTATCTAAGCCTTTTAACAACCTCAGAGACAGACCCTCCCACCCTACTTCACAGCAGAGACCCTGGGGCTTAGAGATACTGTCTAAGGAACTGCTTCCTACAGTGCTGGAGCTGGAAGGAAGCCATGGTCATCTTGGGAATTGTTCGGAGCAAGCTCCCGACAGAGCAGGAATAACCCTTGACTGCTCTCTCCACTAATGAGCGTCTCTCCACTGCCTCAGACCGCATTGCTCGGAACCGGAAGACCATCGTGTGCCCAATGATCGATGTCATCGACCACGATGACTTCCGGTATGAGACTCAGGCTGGGGACGCCATGCGTGGTGCCTTCGACTGGGAAATGTATTACAAACGGATCCCAATCCCTCCAGAGCTGCAGAAGGCTGACCCCAGTGACCCATTTGAGTAAGTACAACTTATCTGGACTCATATTGGTGGTAACCAGGGCCTCTACCTACACACTGGGAGTCTTCGCTTATCCTCTGTCCAGTACAGGGGTTCCAGGGTTCTGAGCCCACTCAGAACCCAGCACTAAGAATCTAGCGGCTAAAAGTATCTAATTCTTTGACATCCCTTTCTGCATCCCAAATCTTGGACATCCCACACATGCAGTGCCCCTTTGCTAAGCAGCCATGTTCCAAGTGCAGCAGCTGTCCTAGACCATCCAGGGTGAATGTCACCTCAGGTGACAACAGAAGTTGAGTGAGGAGTTCCCATCCCACTGACCTTTGCCTGTGGTATCAGCACAGTTCGTTCCTAGGAAGGCAGGGTGTAGGGTCAGCACTTTGGACCTGTGGCTTAGAGATAGGGTCAAAAGCCGCCTGTAAGTGGCCAGTAGCTCTGAACCATCCCACAAATTCCCTGGGAGTGAGCCCTGCCCCCTTTGAAGGCTGAGGTAAGGACACCTAAGTACTTGCAGGATAACCTGGGGTGTGTCACACCTTCAGTAATGTCCCAGGGACCCCCCCCCCCCGCCTTATATGAAGGTCTCATCCACCCACCACAAGGAAGCTTAGGAGGCAATGGTTAGGTGCAGCCTGTCCCATCAGTCTCTCCCATGAGTCCTGGAGCCAAACAGGGGCAACGAAGGCCACCTCCAAGCATGCTGGTTTGAAGGTTTAGATTTTCAACAGACTGGGACACGACCATCCATCCCGATAGATTTTCACATAGCAGACGTTAGGCAGCTTCCACTCGGTGCTGCCCTGTGTGAGGCACCACGGTCTCCTCTAGATCCTATCGTGCCAGACCCTGACCCTCCTATGCCCTGGCCACCCCTCTGTGCATCACAATCAATGCCTTGCTGGTGCGGTTCCCACCTCCCCTGCGGCGTTTTCCCTCCAGAAACCTCTTAAAACACTTTTTCCTCTGAGCAGCCTTCCTTATTCCTTAGCCACACCTCTTTTCTCACCTCAGGGCTGGAAACAGACACTGGTCTTTGCTTTCCTTAGTGCGCTTGTCTGTACTTCCCATAGGCCTTTACTGTTTATTCTCCATCTGTCACCTGGATCCCTCTGTGCCAAGGTGACTTTACCACACAGCTGTCCCCTGAAGGACAATAGGTTGTCTTTCTGACCCTTCCAGCACCTGCTTCATGAGTGGCATTCAGTGATGAGTGAATGAATGAATTAATGAATGAATGAATTTCATCCTTCATCCCAAAATAATTGGAAGGATTTCGCTGGCATCTATAAGACAGCACAGCCGAGCAAACATCTGCTGACTCAGCAAGAGAATCCACACAGGATCCAGGTGCTTGGGTTCTGGCCCAGAGGCTGCTACCATAGAGGCCTGGCGGGGCCCCAACAGAGCTGTGTTATTCTTCGATCTCTCTAGAAGGTTCTGCAGCACATACACACTGAAGACAACAGTTCAGACCCTGTAACTAAGGGGGACGCTAGAGACGTGTCCATGATGCAGCTGTGAGGCCTGTGGGGAGGAGTTGCTGTTGCAGCTCCCTCTGCTGCTGCAGGTTTCACTTCACAAATACTCTCAGGTGTTAATCGCATCAAGGGACTGGCGATCCATTAGGTTAAAATGCAGTGGCTTATGAGAGGAAGTGGCAGGCAAGAAGGCCAGGTCCCTGCCCATGAGGCCTTGGAGTCCCCAACAGATAAGCTCAGTTTCTAGGGACATCTTCAACTGGGAAGCAGGGCTTCTGACTACACGTCCTCACACCATGCCCTTTCTCCCACAGGTCTCCCGTGATGGCTGGAGGGTTGTTCGCTGTGGACCGGAAATGGTTCTGGGAGTTGGGTGGCTATGACCCTGGCTTGGAGATCTGGGGAGGAGAGCAGTATGAGATCTCCTTCAAGGTGAGCCTCTTCTCCCATGTGCAGCTGCCGAGGCCTGTCTGCTTCTGAAGTCGAGAAGTTGGGAGCTAGCTAGCCACTCTCTGTGGTAAGGGCAGTGAGAGGGTAGAAGGGACCTTCAAGCTGCCCGGTCTCGGCCATAGATATAACCTGTGTTCGCTTCCTCTCAGCATGGCAAGGCTGTGCCAGAGCCTCCCACCAGCATGCCGAAGGTGAAGACAGCCAAATCTGGGGCTCAGGCCATGTGACCTCACAGATGCCCAGCCTTAACTGCTTGCTTCCCTTTTCAAGTCCTCCTTCTTGTGCGTGTCACAGCAGGAGCTGGCACGGACCCCAAGGTGGAAGCTCCCGTGGAGGGGTTGGAAAGATCTGAGTCCAGGTTCTGTCAGGTCCTGTCAGTCAGCAGCTTTGACTCTGAGCAGCTCTGATCACTTGTCCAAGCTTTGTCTCCTCAGCTGAATGGAGACTCGTACCCCCCTGCCCCACCCCCATCTCGGACCCCCACCCTCTACACACATCCACAGCCCAGAATCCAGGAAGGTTGACTCAGTTGACTAGAAGGTGCTTAGCACAGAGCCTGGGCCCCAGCCATTGATTGGTGGCCAACAGACATTGTTAAAGATGACATGAATCAATATTTACTGTCACCTCTGAATGGGTCTGGAGTCACTGCCTTGACAGCAACTGTGGTGGAGTTACTACTTAAACAACTAGTTTACCACTAGTAACATGAGTGTGCATTATGTATTCATGGGGTTCTGTTTGGGCCCCAGGAGAAGAAGGCTCAGCCCCTGTGAGGGAAAGAATAGCTTGTCCTATACTCTTGAGGTCCATGAGGACCAGTGTCAAGGGCAGGTGAGATGGCTTAGGGGTCAGGACACCCATGGCCAAGGCTGATGACCTAAGTTCCACCCCCAGAGCCCACATAGTGAAAGTGAAGAACCATTACCCACAAGTCATCTTCTATATATGCCATGGCACCTGTATGCACATATGTGCGCGTGCACACACATACACACAGTAATAGAACCAGCATTCGACATGAGCTGTTGCTGGCTGACAAGTTCCCAACCCATGAGGGACAACCAGCACCATGACTGGGTTGAGCATCAACCTTCAACGCGGCTGTCTGATGTCAAACACCAGGAGGAAAGATCTCAGGACCCATGTCAGGATCAGGTGGCCCATGTCAGGTCCTAGCGTTGCCACTGCCAGCAGCAGCTTGGACCAGGATGTTTCTTCTCAGAGCCTTAATTTTCAGCTTCCATAAAATGAGGTTAGTGGTTATGTGGCTCTCAAAGTTGTTGAGAATTAAGAGTCCTAAAAAACATTATCGTTATCAAGTTATCAAGATGTCGGCATTGTCTACAGGACCAGCCGTGTAGTTCAGACCTTGGGACTACAAACAAGCTCTCTAGAATTCTGTGCAAACACTTCTCCGGTGTGATAGAGAGGGCAGTCTGTGTCTCTATGAACCGCCAAGTCTTTGATGCTCTCCCCTTTGAGAGGACAGCCTCCCAAACACAACTAGTGTTGGTATCAAGGGATAATGCCCAGAGTACTTAACAAAAGATTCGGCACCAGTCCACTGGGACAGACAGATGCTCTGTAACTGCACAGCTCCAACCCTCATAGGGTAACCAGGATGCCACAGCAGCCCTTCACACGAGTCAGACCTGTGAGGGTCATGCTCATGTTACACTCACTTCAAACTGCACGGTCTGCAGTGACAGGGACAGGGCCTGACCCCAAGCTTGCCAGCTCCAAAATCGACATTCTATAGCCTGTTGAGTGGCTGTGCATCCTGAGGCTGCTCTATGTATAGACTGAGAAGCGACAGTGTCTGCCATGGATGCAGGTTTTGTGAGCCATAGCACAGAGGTCTTGTCTGTTGGCTCAGTCTCCCCGGCCCTTGTAATCTAGCTTGGCAAAGGCTGCATTCCATCAGTGTAGTGAAGCCGCCAATCCATCCACCAGACACCTCATGACGCATTGTTCCAGGTTTGTCCCCAGCAGCAGGCCCATCTGCATAGCGAAGTGTTGCTAGGTACTCCACTGCAGTAGATCTAGGATCTGTCTGTGGCTCACTCATGGCTACATCCCCAGCACCTGAAGGATTGCCTGGCAAGGACGGCGCTGCATGAAATTTGTAGCTGGACATGGGTGGCCCGGGCCAACTGTGTGGTCGCCAGAGCTGCTTCCCCGCCCCGCAGTAACTTGTTCTCCAGAGCTGCGGAGGAGGAGACCAGCAGACAGGGCGTCATTCACCAAGGGATCTCTGAGCCCACGGGGATTTCATGTTATTCCATACATTTCAAAAAACGCATCTAATGTCCCTCATCAGACAGTCGCGGCAGAATAAATGATGGGGGTGTTGTTTTTGTTTTAGTCCTCCGGTTCAGTTTATTTACAAAAGACTTGCTAATGAAGCCACACTGGAGAATGAGGAAGGAAGCTGGCTCGAATTCCATCTGATCCAATTATGCTGGGCACTCTCTGGGGATAATGAGCTGGAATAATGAGGGGGCCTGGCCTCGGGGAGGGAGACATTCTCTCTCTCTCTCTCTCTCTCTCTCTCTCTCTCTGCCCTGGACAGTGACAGCCTGCCTGTCCTGCCTATGTTCCAGGCCCCAGGCAGGCCTGTCCAGCTGCTATGCTGTCTCTTTGAGCACAGGCTCTGTCTCAGCCAGGGCTCAGCCTCTCCCAAGAGCCTCTCTCTCTTTGCCGAGACCCCATTCATTCTTCATGGTGACAGAAATGACAATGGCCTGAGAGACGCAAGTGCACCTCCAGAAATTATGACGGATCCGTCGTTGCCACCGGGCCCCCCAGATTAATAACCCTGCTCTGATGCCAGGCCATGCCTGTTTCTCCTGACAGGAGAAGAGTAAAACTCACTCCAGGGCTAAAGATGTAGCTCGGCAGTAGAGGGCTTGCCCAGCAACCGTGAGTCACTGCCACACAGTTAATATGTTTATTACACCTGCGCCACCATTGATGCGTTGCTTGGGTATGATGGCGTACACTTGTTATCCCAGCACGCAGGCCGAGGCAGGAAGGAGCTGGTGAGTCTAAGGCTGATCTGCACTACGCAATTCCTGTATGGGAGGGAGGGAGGGATGGATGGATGGACGGACGGATGGATGAAAAGAACAAGTAAGGGACCTGAGATGTAGCTCACTTGGTAGAGCAGTTGCGTGTGAGCTCTGAGTTTGAGCCCCAGCATAAACTAACTGGGCGGTGCGTGCCTATGATCCTAAGCACCAGATGGCAGAAGAATCAGGAGTTCAAGGTTAGCCTGGGCTGCATGAGACTTTGCCTCAAAATAAGTCAGGAAAGTTGCAGTCTGAAACTGTCTGGAAGTCACCGATCTCCTCTTCCTCCTGTGGAGGTCTTTGTGTCAGAGTCTCCTGCTTGGGAGCTTGGCCTCTCAGTTCTAAAGGCAGGTTAAAACTGGGCTCTGTAGCTCAGCCCACCAGCACCCCAACACACCCCACCCCATCCTGCTTCTCTTCTCTCTGTGCCCCACCCCCACCCCCTGCTTCTCCTCTGACCCCATCATTCCCAGTACTCTTATACCAGTAACCCAGACCAAAACCAACATAGTGTATGTAAAGGCCAGGCCTGAAGGACTGACAGTTCCCCAGGTCAGAACCCAACCCCCCAAGCCAGGTCCAGTCACTCAGTCTGCTGTCGGTCACTCTGCAGGGCTGGCTCCTACAGCTCACCAGCAGCCTATGGGAACCTGTGGGAAGCTCCTCGAGGGTTTGTGACCTGACGGCTGCCCGTCTGTCCCAGGGCTAGCTGCAGTCCTGGCCCTCCTGGAGCCAGCAGGGTGGTGTGCTAGGGAGGAACTTATCTGCAGCGGGCCTCAGTTTCCCTGTGTGGAGCTTCATCGGCTGTAAAGGGAGCAAGGCCTGAAGGTGCAGTGTAACTAACTAAGGGCAGAGCAAGGTCACCCTGGTTGGGGCTTGGCCCTACCATGACTGCCAGTGTCCAGTGCAGCAACTCAGAATGCCAACCTGAGTCTCTGGCTTTCTGTCCCAAAAAGGGACAACCCCAGTTTTGGGACCCTACTCCTGAGGTTGAGAGATGTGTGTCAGAAGACATTGGTGATGGAGATCATGATAGTGAGGCTGTCTGCTTTACTTCATCCAAGGCAGAATTAAGGCAGGCTGCATCCAGAGAAGGATGTGCTGGGCCCTTCTGTTTCAGACAATGACTGCTCTCCTGGCTAAGAGGAGCATGAGACCCTTTCTCAAAACCAAGAGAAAGACCTGAGACCTCAGCCCTCAAGGCTAGGGAGTAAAAGTGGCTAGCCTGGTCACTGGGCCCAGGAGGAGTGAGTGGGACTGTCCTCCACACAGAGAAAGTGCTGACAGGCACAGACACCCGGGAGGATCTCAGCCGAGATGCATCTGTGCACATAATTATGTTTAGTTTAAGAGGAAAGCAGTGAAGGGAAGTGCAAGTCCTGCTGAGAGCCAAGAAGCCCCTTGGGGGTGTCAGGGCAGGGCCTGCAGGAAGGCAGGGAGCTAGCAGAGCTCAGGGTACAAGGAGTTCTCCAGACTGAGGGAAGAGCCGTAGAGAGAGAGACAAGGATAAGAGGTGGGAGACGAGAGGAGGAAGTCAGCCATGGGGACCGCTCTCAAGCTGATGACCTTATGCAAGATGCATCTTGCGTAGTCCAATGGACTCAGTAGTCAACAGCAGGTTCAGCCTGGAAGGTTTAGCAGGTTTATTCCCATTCTGAGTCAGCCCTCCGCATCTCCATCCAGGGCAGGAATCCATGGAGAGCATCCAGCCAGGTCCTCTGTGAGTTCAGGACATCCTGAGCTCTGGGAACACCTTGGCTGCCTCAAACCTTGCAGCAGAGCAAGGTCACCCTAGTTGCATCAGGCTGGTGGCCAGGCTGGTGTGGCCAGGGATAAAGGAGCTGGAGGTCCTGGCAAAAAAAAAAAGAAAAAAAGAAAAGAAAAAGAAGGCTTTGGATTTCATTTGCCCATTGCACAGTGGAAGGACAGCAGAGCTGGGTCAGCTTTAGCTAGTGCACATGTCACAGAAGATGGTCAAAACCAGGATACACAAGTTGTCTCCACCAGCTTGGCACCACCTCTCAGAAAGGCAGAGGGTGGCCTGGCATCAAGTAGGCATACCTGCCTGGCAAAGCATGCTTACCCATCAATCCCTGGCGACGGGAGAGTGGCGGTGATGGGAGGCTGGCAGCTGATCAATATCTCCTGCTTTAAAAATAAAGTTCTTGGCTTGGCCTTGACATTAATCTAGTGTCCAGATCTTGGCTTGGCCTTGACATTAATCTAGCATCCAGAGCCCATTATCTTGAGACCAGTGTTCTGTTCCATTGACCAGCCGGGGTTTTCCTTTCCCCACCATCAGAATAGAACTGCGCTGCCCAGACAGCACCCCTGCGTTCTGAAACAACTCCCACCCTGGGAAATGGCACAAAGGACATCCTACATCTATCCTGGCAGGAGATAGAAAGACCCTCTCACCCTTTGAGAGCCCTGAATGGATTAGGATGTGAAGCCCAGCCCCTCAGTGGGGCCCCAGCAAGGGTGCTGTACAGAACTGGAGTCATCCCGTGCTAGTCTCTCAATCCACAGGAGACAGAATGTGAAAACACGGTGGATGGCGTCCCAGAAACAGCTGGGACCCTCCACACCCAAAGCCACTGTGGCCTCCATTCTGGACTGTAGTATCTGCCCAGGACCACACCCACCACGCCCCATGAGCAGAGCCAACTTTGTAAAGTTGAATGGGATTAAGATATCCTGTCTAGTCATGCCCCGACGAGAGCCCCCCCCCCCCGCCTTCCCTTCCCTCACAGCCCACTGGGTGCCAGGCCTTCGACGTCCGTGACCCAGCGTCTGTGCCTGCCCCTGTGCACACTTGGCCGTTCTCTGCACCTTGCAGTATTTTTCTGCACCATTCTGAGTTCAGGACCTGTGAAGCCCATGCAGGCTGCATGCTGGCATCTGAGGGCATGGGGACATTAGGTCACCTTTGTCCTCTCTTCTCACCCTACAGGTGTGGATGTGTGGGGGCCGCATGGAGGACATCCCCTGCTCCAGAGTGGGCCACATCTACAGGAAGTATGTGCCCTACAAGGTCCCTGCCGGAGTCAGCCTGGCCCGGGTAAGTTAGTGGCTTTCCAGGGGATTGGGGACAGCCTCTGGCAGCATGGAGGCCTCCTGGGTCCCCAGGCTGAGTGGTTGGTAGACAATTTCCAAATGAAATCCAACCAGAAGGAACTTAGGTGAAGCCCTGCCTGGCCACATGGAGACTCTGACGGCGTCCTCTGAGGCTGGGTTTGGAGCTTCGACAAATTAAACTCAATCCTTTCTGATACTTTCAGCACCAAAAAAAGACAGGAAACTGATGTGTTGGTGGAGTGAACTGGTCATTTCACAGGAGGGTTACTTGTGGTGGAGCTAGTGGAGGTACAAAGCTTGACCGGGGTAATTTAAAGAAACATGACAAGCAGACATAGTGGTGGTCTTTTATGTTGATAACCTTGGTGGGAGGCAGGAGGGGGGTGGTAAATAAATAGTTATCTTCTTCACCCTCCCCCCAAAACATGTAAAACTGTGATTGACCTGAAAACCATATCAGGGGTTGAAGTTGGCTGCTGACTTCAAGGGATAATCATTAGCAAGATTAGGGAGTATGGGGTTCGTTTACTGGGGAAATAAAATTTATTGGAAATAAATTAAATAAAGGGAACCTCAAAACTAAGGGACGCTTCTGAAAAGACACGGTGATGTTTGAGATACTAGAGAGGCCAGAGTGCAGCCACACACCCCAAAAATAACCTTGGGGGACCCTCTGGCCTGAGTTCCCAGCGGTTCCCCCTCAGAGAGCCATTTTCATTCATTTTTCTCAACTTCAAATACTGCTGAGCCGGAACATGGCCTAGAAGGCAGGGCAGCAGAGCCCTCTAGTGGTGAATGACTCTAATGACAGCCTCCAGGCCTGCTGCTCTGTGGACAGCCCCTTAACAGGGGAGCTGGGTTCCAGATAAGACATCTTCCCAGATGCCTTTGTCCCTCCCTGAGGAATTCCAAACAGGAAAACAACCAGTCTTTTCATAAGCTAGAGACTGCTACTCTTAGAGGCTACCAGGAGCGTGGGGACAGTGACCCCCGAGCAGGGCCCCACTCCCCAACTGCATCCTTTCCCAAGCCAGAGAAGACTGCAGAGCCACCACACAAGCCTGCCTTTCAGCAGGCGCCCTGCAGAGCAGGGACACAGTGAACTCCCTTCTGCCAGGGTTCTAGCCTCTGCTTCCTGGATGGAAATGAAATGCATCAAATAGCTCAAACTCCAGCTCAGCCCAGTTCAAGGCTGACAAGCGCCTGCATCTGTTGCCGTGACGCCCACACAGGGGTTGGTGGCTGCGTCCCTGTTAGCAGCTGGGGCTGGATAGGGTGCCTCCGTGTCTCAGCTGAATCCCGTTCAGGTATTCAACATCTTTGGCCATCTGTCTGTCCTCAGTCAGATGCTGTGTTTGATGTGAGCTAGCCCCCCCCCCCCGCCCCCGTGGTACATCCCACCTATTCCCTATAAGGCCAGCTATTGCCTGTATGGCTGTACACAAGGTGCTTGTACCCACCGTGGCTACAGCTCACTGCCACCCTTTCTTTAATTGCGGGTCACGTGCAACATGTTTGCTCTCCCCAGCGTTCTGGAATCAGAGACAAAGGGAGCAGGGAGTTCAAAACCAACTCAGGCTTCACAATCGAGACCCTGTCTCGGAAGACAGAAATAAGTCGGCTTACTGTTTTGGCAACAAAGTTCACAGGCTTCTAGAACACTTGCTTCCTAATGACAAGTAGGGCCCTGAGAGAGCCAGCATGCTCTCTTTGAGTGGCACATCTGCCTCTAGAATAAACAGTGCAGTCTTTTACTGCACAAGCCTGTCACTGTCACTGAAAGGCAGCCCTGCAGCAGGCGGAGGGGCCAGGCCTTGACATGCAGGCCAGCGGAGATTTCCCTGTGTTCTAGATTGTTCCTGATGTGTAGGGCACTGAGACCTCCCACTTCCACCAGGCCCAGCATTTGCGGTGGAGGCACCCAGTGAGAGGAACTCTCTTTCCAGTGGTATCGGTGGCAGCAAGGAAGCTTGGCTGTCTCTGGGGATCTACCACAGGATTCTTTCCCATGCATGGTCTCCCTGGTGTCACCGTGCCTCCCTAAGCTCCAGAGAAGGTGACTTTCTGCTTGGCTCATGAGCTAAGAACAGTTTTCACAGTTTTAAGCAATTGGAGGGGAATCTGTGACAACTTGAAAATCAAATGGCGGTTGACATCATAAAGTTTTATTGGCGCCCGGCCCTGCTCCCTCATTTACATAGGGCCCTGTCTGTTTTACAGCCCTGTGCCTTGAGACCATCTGGTCTCCAGAACGCAGATCCCCACCAGAAAACACTAAAACATTTGTCCAGCCACCTCGCCCCGCCCCGCCCCGCCATGCAGTCTGCTCCTAAAGCAGACCTTTACAGACAGGTGCGACTGGTTACACTGCAGAGGGAAACTCAGCTTAACCTCGAGATAGAAGTCGAGCCCACCCAATTACCTGGGTGTCCTGAGGGAGCGGGGAAGCGGGGAAGCGGGTCCAGGCCATTGGAAGAGGCCTGGGTTTGAAGGAAGAGGTTTCCAAGCAGGGGCTTTTGCTGGACCCCATAGACTTGTGCTCTTCGCTCTGAATGGAGTCTGCACAAGATCTCAACCCTCCTGTCTCCACATCACTTTGCCCAGGGCTACCTCCCTCTAAGGAAGGCCACATCCAGTTGCCATTGGTTGATGTTTTACAGTTGGCTGTCCTGAGGCCTCATAGTAAAACTCTCAAACCTCTAAGGATTGTTAGAGATCCCACCTTCTGGTGGGATTGGACCTTCTGAGTGCAAATTATTCTTGTCATGGAATCCCATCGGAACTGTTGTTAAAAATGACAGAAACCGGGCTGGAGAGATGGCTCAGGGGTTAAGAGCCTTGACTGCTCCTCCAGAGATCCTGAGTTCAATTCCCAGCAACCACATGGTGGCTCACAACCATCTGTAATGGGATCCAATTGCCTCTTCTGGTGTGTCTGAAGATAGCTATAGTGTATTCATATACATAAAACAAATAATAATTTATTTTTTTAAATGTCCCACTCAAATTGGCTTTGAAGAGCAGGAGAGCTGGCTTAAGAGTATTCAGGGTACAGGTATGGGGTTCTGAGTTTGGATCCCAGCACCCACATATGAAGCCAGACCACAGACACCTGTAACCACCACCGATCCAGGGAAAGACACGGGATAACTGGGATTTGCTGGTTGCTATCCTAGCTCCAGGCTCGGTGAAAAACCCTGTCTCAAAAAATAAGGTGCAGGGGCTGACAAAATGGCTCTGGGCTAGCCTGTGCTCCTCAGCAAGCTTGACCCTTGCACCCATCTCTCATTCCAGAACCTGAAGCGAGTGGCAGAGGTATGGATGGATGAATACGCAGAATACATCTACCAGCGCAGGCCGGAGTACCGCCACCTCTCAGCTGGAGATGTCGTGGCCCAGAAAAAGCTCCGAGTCTCCCTCAACTGTAAGAGCTTCAAGTGGTTTATGACCAAAATTGCCTGGGACCTGCCCAAGTTCTACCCACCCGTGGAACCTCCGGCTGCGGCATGGGGGGAGGTGAGTGTGAATGGAGGGGCTGGACCCTCACTGCAGGAACGTGCCCAGGAATGCCTAAACGTCACAGTCCTTTCTTCCCTTTCTCTCTTGGACCCTGTCCTGGTGGCGTTGATTTTGTGCCGTTGTGCTACTAAATGTTCTGAGTGGCTACGCTGGGTCAGCATCCATTTTTTCCTTTTGACTATGAGACACTGCTGGATTTGGTTTGGTGTCTAATGTCCTTTGGCTTGTGATGCCAGGGACAGGAGCGCAGGACCTTTCACGTTCTAAGCCGTGCTCTTGGGTGAGCCATGCACACAGCCTATGGTCCCCATTGGAAATGCAGACTAAGAGCACACAGAACAGGTTCAGGGCAACTGAGGAAGGGCCCCCATCTCCACCTCACCCTCCTGCGAGCTTCTCACCGGAACCTTTGAAGCCTGCTGTTGCTACCTGGCCTCTGGGTGATGTGTGCGTCCTAAGCAAATGTGCAGCCTAGAACTCCAACCCAACCCCCAGCCTTCATGGCTGATGTGTGGGCCAGGGCCATTTTTGTTCTTTGGAGTGGGTTGGGGAGAACCCACACTTTCTTGTGCCATTCTCTAACCAGAAAGGATAATTCTACGTGGACAGCAAAGATCTTGCATCCCTTTTGAATCGCTTCCTGGACAGATACTGTCCCTGGACAGACCTGTCCCCTTCAAGCCCTTGGAATTGGGGTCAAATGGATCCTGGATCTGTTGGATAGAGTGCTCTCAGTGTGAGGCCAGAGAAGGACCTTGCCCTACAGGGTTCTCCTTTCTCCCGGAGGACCTCCCAGCAGCCTGGGGCAAGCTCCTCACGGGCAGTTCGAAGTTCAGCCTGGCTGGGGTTTCTGCCGTAGTCTCCCCAGCATCCGGCAGGGCCCAGTGGACACCTCGAGGAGTCTCAGTGGCTGGTCCCTTTCCTCCCTCAGATTCGCAATGTGGGCACAGGACTGTGCACAGACACGAAGCTTGGCACACTGGGCTCCCCACTGAGGCTCGAGACCTGCATCCGGGGCCGAGGCGAGGCTGCTTGGAACAGTATGCAGGTAAGGGCCACTTAAAGGGGCTCTCGGTCCCAGGTCAGTTGTCAGCCAGGAGATGAGTCTCAGAACTCCCAGAGCACCAGGGAAAGGGGGGTGGGATTCCTGCACGTGACACCACCTGGACGGATACACTCCCGCCCTCATGCCTAGGACCAATAGACAACTTTGGCTCATTTCACTAATAAGGGGTGCATGTGTGTGTGTGTGTGTGTGTGTGTGTGTGTGTGTGTGTGTATGTGTGTATACGCGAGTGTGCGTGCATGTATCTGCTCTGGTTTCTGTTATTAAACTCAGTGCCATGTACTGAGTACTTTATAAAGAATGAAAGTTTATACTTGAAGTTCTCATGGTTCTGCAGATACAAGAGTGTGACTTCTGGCCAGGTCTATCAGGGATCTTTCTGCGGGATAATGACTCATAGAAGGCACCGCCTCAGAACGCAGGCAGCATGTGCTGCCTGCCCCGTGTCTGTCTTACTCTGCTTATAAAGTCCTCGGGCTGGCCGGTGAGATGACCCAGCCAGTAAAGGTACTTGCTGCCTTACAGGGCTAAAAAAAAAAAAAAAAAAAAAAGTTCAATCCCCAGAACTCAGGGCAGCAGATGAGAACCAGATCCCCAAAGTTGCCCCTGACCAACACATTCATGCTGTGGCACATGGTGAAACACACACACACACACACACACACACACACACACACACACAGAGGGAGAGGGAGAAGGAGAGAGAGAAAAAGAATACTTTTTTAAAAAAATAAATAAATAATAAAAATATTTTTTGTAATCAAGGTCTCACTATGTAGCCCTGGCTGTCATGGAACTTGCTACGTAGACCAGGTTGGCCTTGAACTCACAAAGATCCTCTTACCTTGGCCTCCTGGATTCTAGAAATAAAGGCGTGCACCACACCCAGCCTATACAAATAAATTTAAACAAACAAACAAAAAAAAGACACTGGGGAAAAAAAGGCTGGGGATGAAGCCCTACTAGGGTGATTGCCTAACGTGCAAAACCCTGGATTTAAATCCTCAACACCACGCACGTAACTAGTCATGGCGGCACACACACCTGTAATTAACCCCAGCACTCTGGAGACTGAGGCAGGAGATGGGAGGTCAAGGCCAGCCCGTGCTATGTGAGCGGCTCTCTCTTTTGGTGTGCTAAAGAATGTGTAGTGTTCACCAGACACAGGGAGTCTTGAACACCGCACACTGCAAGTCCAACTGATGGAAACCAGTCTAACAGTACGGTGCCATCTCAAGTGATGATGATGATGATGGTGGTGGTGGTGGTGATGATGATGATGACTAGTATAGAGGGCGGGGACCATGTCAGTGCTTGCTACCCGTCTAGCAATGTCCCTGTGTATGCAGGTCTTTACCTTCACCTGGCGGGAGGACATCCGGCCTGGAGACCCTCAGCACACCAAGAAGTTTTGCTTCGACGCTGTCTCCCACACCAGCCCAGTCACCCTCTACGACTGCCACAGCATGAAGGGCAACCAGCTGTGGAAATACCGCAAGGTGTGGGGGCGTGGTGTGGCATGGGGGACCCCCGAGCACCTCCTCGCTAGGCTAGGCTGTCGGTCTGAAGGGTTGCGGTGCCTCCTGCTTCTCCCTGCAGATCCTGCCCACTCATCCTGCTCTGCCAGTGACCTGGCCCTGAGAGACAGGACAGGAACCCAGACTCATGCATTTTAAAAAGGAAGCCATGCTGGGGTATGGTGGTGTCCATCTTAGATGCCAGCACTAGGAAGGAAGAGGCAGGCAGCTCTCGGTGAGATGGAGGCCAGCCTGGTTTACATACAGCTCTAGGTCAGTCCTAGTTGCATAGCAAGACTCTGAAACAAAAGGAGAGAAAGAAAAAAGAAAGGGAGAGAGAGAAAGGAAGGAAGGGGGAAGGAGGAAGCGTGCTCTCACGCATTCCGTGCAGCAGGGACGCAGTAGTACTCTGGTTAGAAGCAGGCCGTGCTGAAGGTCCCACTTAGAAGTGCATTCAAGCTGGGCAGTGGTGGTGCACGCCTTTAATCCCAGCACTTGGGAGGCAGAGGCAGGCGGATTTCTGAGTTCGAGGCCAGCCTGGTCTCCAGAGTGAGTTCCAGGACAGCCAGGGCTACACAGAGAAACCCTGTCTCGAAAACAAACAAAAAAAGAAGGAGCATTCATCATGAGGTGACAGGAGACGCTGGGCCTTGCTTCCTTGTTGCTGTCATGGCTCCTGTGTTCCCCCACTGACAACCTTCCTGTTCTGTAGGACAAGACGCTGTACCACCCTGTGAGCGGCAGCTGCATGGACTGCAGCGAGAGTGACCACAGGGTCTTCATGAACACCTGCAATCCCTCCTCCCTCACCCAGCAGTGGCTCTTTGAACACACCAACTCGACGGTCTTAGAGAATTTCAACAAGAACTGAGTCCTTAGACCTTGACAAACCCCTCAGGTTCCTGTGGAGCTCATAAACCTTCCTCCTGTGGGAGAAGAGGCATCGGTGGGCACCAAGGTGCTGGGTTCTTGAAGGACTGACATGGTGGGGCCACGGGGAGAACAGACCATACCAATGGCTCTCCAAGAAGGCGGAGCCTGCTCACATCATAGCAGAGCTCACCAGCCTGTCAGCATGTTCCCTAAGTGTTAGGAATCGCCTGGGCAGCCTTGAGCCATGAGGTTGCCCTTGCAGACAGGACAGTGCCCTAGAAAGGAAGGTGGTATCGGCCTTGGGACAGCTTAAACCTGTGTGCCAGCTGCTGGCAAGGAAGTCTGCCTGTTCTTGAGGGAACTGCTAGAATTGCCCAGCTTCTGTGTTGGTCCAGGGCAATGAGAGGCCATTGGGACTTCCGAGTGCTCCATAGCTAGCACTGGCCAGCAACCAGGCGAGGGGCCCCTTCCTCTGCAGCCAGATGTAAAGGATGTCTCCCCTGGCTCTCTGGGTATTTCAGATGCCCGTTCTAGTTTCAGGGCTACCTGGGCACCAGGTCGTCAGGGCTAGTTCAGCCGGCTAAGTAGACCTCCAGACCGAACAGCTCCCAGCCAATGCTTCCAAAGCCCTTTCTCCGTGCTTTTCCTTGGCGGCTCCCTGCCTTGGAGAGGAACCGGTGCTGTGAGGGATCACCTCCAGAGTCTCCTGGGGGGTGGCTTCCCCCAGATAATGACTGCTGTGGTTCCAACCTCACAGAACCCTGGAGTTTCTGGAAAGTTCTGTGGTTCTGTTGAAAGCATAGATGAGCCATGGCACGTGTGGGCATATAACGCAAGCAGCCAGGTGTCAGGCAACCCCTGACCCAAGCAGAGGCGGTAGGGCACCAGAAGCTTCGGTCCAACCCAATGCCGTCACAGCCACAGCCTCGTGAGGTGTGAGGACATCACCTTTAGCCCCATGTCTCAAACATGAACTCACCCTCCAAGGAGCTGGTCACTTGCCAGTGAAGTAACTGAGACATGGTCCTGAGGCCAGAGCTCTGCCTTAGAGATGCTGGGATCGGGGTCATCGGGTCCCCAGGCTCGTCGGGTTGGTGCTGTAGAACCACCTCCACGTAGCCCCTGTGCTGTCACAGCTCACTTGTGGATTTCTAGTGCCCTTTTCCATATGAGCACTCTGTCTGACAAGTGGCCGGCTGGGAAGGAGTCAAAAAGGGGAGTGGGTGGGTGTCCAGAATCCAGCAGGGATGCGTGTTGCAGCCAAGGGGAGTTGAGTCCTCAGAGAGCAATGCGGCCTTGTTTCAATAAAAACCGTGCCTTTTACAAAGAGAAAATGCAGCCGAGCAGCTGATTCCCTAAACTTGAACCACTTACTAGTGCCTTGCTAGACAGACAGACAGACAGACAGGGGAGCGTGGAGAAGGGACACTTATTCGGGTCCTATGAGCCCAATGAGTGTCTTTACGTCTGACTTCAAGCAGAAAGTGCAGAGCAGAACCTGAGACCCAGAGGCCCCCACAGCAGGGACAACTGCCTATTTGTGCGGCCCTCCCTGAGACAGGACAGCTCTAGAGACCTGACAAGCCCAGAAGTGCTCTGCCTGAACCTCACTATCAGGGGCGAGCTGAGCAGCTGGGTTTCCAGCGGATGCCGAGCAGGTGGTTAGGGTGGTTAAGGCAGATGCTGCCGCAAGCCATCCCTAGCCTCACTCGCTCCCTTGCTCGCCCGATTCATTCCATCCTCATCTGGTTCCGTCCCCTTCTCCAGCAGTCACTTCCTCTGAGCGCACCTCAGCATTTGTGACTGCTGAACTCTGACCTTAGAGCCTAAGACTTGAGGAGGTGTGTCACAGGAAGAACCAGGTTGGCTTGGTGGCTGGCTGCAGATACTTAATCCCCACCTTGTTTGGGCTTCAGGTGTGGAAATCCTTGTCCTGAAGAGTCAGGTTTCTACTCTGCTGATGGGCCTGTGCCACAGCCCACGCAGCAGGCCGGGCGGCTGGCCTCTTCCTCCAAAGCTTTATTCAGAGGCTAAGACTACAAAAACAAGATGTGGTTAGAAAGGCGGCCTCCCCTCCGCCCCGGAGATTCCAGAAACATTTTGGAATGCAGTGTCCTTGCCATGAGGCCATTGTGTGGCAGGCAGGCTGTCTTACCCTGCCCTGCCAACTAGAGCTTCTGGCTTTAAAAGCAGCCAGCAATGATAGATCTTGCGTTGCGGCAGTGAGCTGCTCTGATGGGCGGCCTAGTGGATCTCCAAAGTCAGCATCATGACTCCCCTTCAGTCCTTCCTGTCACGCTCCTCCCTGCGTGGACCCCTCGCTTCAGCAGTCCCTACTTCTCACAGAGGAGACTGTCTGCATCCAGTGCTCAGGGCAGCCTGTTTGTCTAAAGTCAGGCAGTGTGAAAGGAACAAAGAGTGCAATTCCACCCTGAATTCATCAGCACTTGCCGCTGAGGCTTTCTCCGGCAAATCCTACTCATATTTTGGTTCAAGGTTTTGATGCTGAGCCAGGGCCCTGCTGCCACCATTAGGTGAGAGTGGTAGCTACATCCCAGGTTTCAAGATCTTAACGCGGTCCACTCAGCTCTGACAGGGAGTCCAGGGGCTGCAGGCAGGGAAGCTGGGCACTGAGACAGGGTTCTGGGGGCGGGGGAGGGGCGGATCCCAAGACCACCCACCTCTCCTGGAAGAGAGAGCCTTGTAAGGAATGACTTATCCTGTTCAGTTGTGACTGTGGTTGTTCAATAAACCTCCAGACTTTCTCTAAAGCAGTGTCTGGCATGTCCCTTGTCACCTGCCTTTCTGTCCATGTCCTCAGAAGACTGAGTGCCTGCCCAGCGTCCAGATGTCCTGCAGGGTACTGAATGGAATCGAGGTGCTGCCATTTCTACAGGGGAAGGCAGGCCAGAACAAGGGTGACTGCAGTTACAAAGGGCTGAGAAGGAGAGCTAAGCTGGCTGTCTTAGAAACTGGGGTGAAACCATCGTGAAACTGTCAAGAAATGCTCCTCAGGGCTGACAGACCAAGCCAAGAAGAGGGCAGAGAGCAGCCCCTGCAAAGGCCACGAGACAGAAAGGGGCTCAGGTCTGGAGGAACACAGGGGTGAACTCGGCATTCAGCCTTCTAGACTAGACCAGAAAGAGTTCCAGAGGGCAAACAGAGCTCACGCATTAGCCACAAATAACCTGTTTGCCAAAGTGTTTCTGGGCTGTTTAGCATCTGTAGAACCATGATTAAAACATCTACAGTGAGATCTTGTGCAACTCCTACCCTCTTTAGGCCTTCGTTCACAGTGAAATGAGCAGTGCTTGAAGGTTTGGTCCCTGAAGAACCCTGAGCAGAAACTGTTCCTCGTGTTGTCAGGTAGCAACCACCAGAGGGCGCTATGGACCATAGCTTGGAGAAGGTCATGTACCAGGAAAGCAGGTGAAAGAAATAGATTGACAGTATTCTTAAAGGTACACACTCAGAGATGTCTCAGCAGTTAAGAGCATCTGCTGCTCTTACAGAAGACTCAGGTTTGGTTCCCAGCACCCACATCACAACCATCCTTAACTCCAGTTAGAAGGGATCAGATACACTGATGTCTGTCACCTCCTCCAGAACCAAGCCTGCACGCATGGTGCCCATGCATATACACGGGCAAAAGCATGCCCTAGAATAAAATAAATCCTGTTTTTAAAAAAGGCTTTTTAAAGGGCTGGTGAGATGGCTCAGAGGTTTAAAGCACCTGTTGTTCTTGCAGAAGAGCACATGGTGGCTCCCAGCGGTTTTTAAGTCCAGTCCCAGGAGATCCAGTGCCCTCTTCTGACCTCCATAGGTACCAGGCTGGTACATGGAGTACAGACATGAGGCAAAACACTCACATTAATAAAATACTTTTTAAAGAAAGTTGTCTTTTTTAAACTTTCTTTACCCAGAGAATTATGACCCGATGGTGAATGAACAAGAAAAGCTTCCAGTGCCTACTGTATGCAGATGCTCAGATAGAAGTTGAAAGATGGCGGGTGTAAGCAAGATCCAGAGTGAATGGCTTACAGGATCTGCACCCCCACGAGACCCTTATTTGCCCTCACATGGTCCAATTCCCAGGCTTTGCCAACACGCATAGAGATGCTAGATTATTCATTTGCTTGCTTGTTAAAACTGAATATATGCGGGAGGGGGGGTGGTGCACACCTTTAGTCCCAGCACTTGGGAGGCAGAGGCAGGCAGATCTCTGAGTTCAAGGCCAGCCTGGTCTACAAAGTGAGTTCCAGGACAGCCAGGGCTATACAGAGAAACCCTGTCTCGAACCCTCCCCCCATCAAAAAAAAAAAAAAAAAAAAAAGAATGGCCCCATAGACTCTTACGGTGGAGTTGGGGGTGGGAGGGTTAAAGGCCCTGAAGGGGATAGGACAACAGAATCAATTAACCTGGACCCTTGGGAGCTCTCAGTCTGAGCCAACAAAAGAGCCTATGCAGGCTGGACCAAAGCACCCCCACCCCCACCCCGGAACATATGTAGCTCAGTCTCTATGTGGGTCCCCAACAGGGCCACCTGGTCTAGCCTCAAGGAGAGAGAACACACCTAATCCTACAGAGACTTGATTGGGGGCAGGGGGTGGGCTGGAAATGTTGTTATGGTCCAGCATCTGTCTGCCTCCCTCTTCTCTCTCTCTCTCTCTCTCTCCTCCCCCCACTTCCCCTCTCTCTCCCTCCCTTCCTCCCCTTGTGGATCAAGATTGTAATTCAGTGGGCCAGGGAGTGGTGGCGCATGCCTTTAATCCCAGCATTTAGGAGGCAGAGGCAGGCAGATCTCTGAGTTTGAGGCCAGCCTGGTCTACAGAGTGAGTTCCAGGACAGCCAGGGCTATACGGAGAAGCCCTGTCTCGAAAAATATTATAACTCAGTTCCTTCTCCAGCACCACAGCTGCCCTCTGCCATGATAATAGACTAAGCCTCCGACTCCGAAACAACTTCTGTGAGCCCCAGTACATGCTTTTTTTTTTTTTTTTTTTTTTTTTTTTTTTTTTTTTTTTTGGTTTTTCAAGACAGGGTTTCTCTGTGTAGCCCTGGCTGTCCTGGAACTCACTTTGTAGACCAGACTGGCCCCAAACTCAGAAATCCTCCTGCTTCTGCTTCCCGGGTGCTGGGATTAAAGGCGTGCGCCACCACTCTTGGCCATTAAATGCTTTCTTTTACAAGAATTGCCTTGTCATAGTATCTCTTCACAGCAATAGAACAGTGACTAAGACACCTACACACTGGGAAACTGAGGAATGTTCGGGGAAGAGCTTGCGTAAAAGCAGTGGTTGATGGGGCCAGAGAGACACCTCAGCAGCTAAGAGCACCCACGGGGTGACTCACAACCAGCTGCAACTCCACTTCCAGGGGATTTGGTGCCTTCTTCTGGCCTCTATAAGTACTAGGTGTGTACTTACAGAGTGCACACACACACACACACACACACACACACACACACACACATGCAAAATACTCATATACATAAAAAAAACCCAGTGGTCGGAGCAGGCATTAATAAACAGGTGCGGAAGACTGGGGGTGTTGGGTAGCAACAGCCACTGCCCAGCCGGAAGGGACAGAACATGGTCCCTGTCCTCTGTGATTTCTGCCTTTGGCATCAGCTCTCCTGAACTCCCATTCAAATCCCCCTGAAAAAGTAAAGCCCCTGGGTAAGGGCTGGTGAGATGGCTTAGCAGGCCAAGGTGTTTGTGGTACAAACCTGGCAACCTGAGTTCCAGCCCCAGAGCCCACATGAAGGAAGGGGGAAAGATTTAACTCTAAAGGCTGTCCTCTGACCTCCACACGGGCTCTGCAGCACACACATCACACACACAAAATGTTAAGTAACCCCCCCCCCCCGACTTTGTTGTTGCTGTTTTGAGGCAGGGTCTCACTATGGAGCCTTGTCTGGCCTCTCGCTAGCAATGTCAACCAGGTTGGCCTAGAACTCAGAAAGATCCACCTGCCTCTGCCTCCAATGTGCTGGGATTAAAGACATGCATACTATATCCAACATGGATAATTTTGTTTAGATAACTACTCAAGATAACTATATAAGCGCTTGGGTTGGGACTGAGGCTCAGGCTCACCACTAAGCCATCAGAAAGCACCAGGGCTTGGGTTCAATTCCTAGTGCAGAAAAGAAAAAGACAGACAAGTGTACAGGTGACTCCAGAATGTTTTTAGGATCACTCAGCTACCCGGTTTAAATGAGGACTGCATGCGTTAATGATCGACCCACGCGCGATAATAGCAAGACAAGGGACAATGGAAGGAGCTGGGCTTTGTGACAATGCTGCTGACCTTGAGCTGTGACTCCAGCTGAGAATGCTTGCTGTCAGGAGGTTAACCGTAATCCAGTAATCCAGCAGTGGTCGCACACCTCTGTAATTCCAGCTCTCAGCAGACTCCATCTCAATAAAATGAAAAGGATGCTCCCTGTAGGGTGGAGACCTACACGTCTCTCAGCCCCGCCCCCTCTCGGACCCGCCCACCCCCACCCCCGGGGCACCTCTTGTCTTAACTGGCTGATTCTCTTTCCCTGACTTACAAAGCAAAGGTTAGTCATTTTGTCCGTGGGTATTAGAGTTTTCCAGTGACCGCAAGAATGACGTGACATGACGTCTCCTGGTCCTTAGAAGTTTGCTGAGTAAGCAGACGCGGAAGAAGCCAGGAGGAGCTGAAGGCAGCAGGAGGGAAGGCCACACTCCCTACAGGTCTGGAAGCACCACAGGGGCCCCACCATTACACTTCATTGACACGTGATAATCTAAAAATTCGTTCTAATTACCTTATTTTTTTAAGTTTAATTTATAGATGCTGTATTTCTATCATTTTTTCCCTCCAAATGGCACAGTTTTTATTTTTTAATTGATTTTTCTTTTTAGGTTAATCTACAAAATAGTGCATTTCATCAGCGAGTCTTCACAGGTGTGTCAGGGAACTTTGTCCTTACCAGTTCCTCTCCCCCAGGATCCCCCATCTCCCACCCCCACCACTGAAACAGTCCTCCCTCCCTCCCGTTTCCTTGCTTCTTCTAGTTAGACCCCCTTCTCTCCATGTCCACTGTGTCTACTGAGGTCACAGAGGTCTGCCTGCTTCTGCCTCCGGAGTTAAAGGTGAACCCTGCCATACCCAGCTAGTTTGTTTGTTTGTTTGTTTGCTTGTTTGTTTTAGGAAAGAATCTCTCTGTGGAGTCCTGGCTGTCCTGGAACTCAACTTGTGGACCAGGCTGCTGTCCTTGAACTCACAGAGATCCTTCTACCTCTGCCTCACAAAGTGCTGAGATTAACCGTGTGTACCACCAAACCAGGCTACCTGTGTGTGTGTGTGTGTGTGTGTGTGTGTGTGTGTGTGTGTGTGTGTGTGTGTGTGTGTGTGTGTGTGTGTGTGGAGTGGATGGTATGAGGTGAAGCAGGGTAATTTGCAAGGTCAGTTTGCACCTGATACCATATTGGTCTGAGGAGTGACTCAGATAGTCAGGCTCAGGGGCAGGCATTTTTACCCCCTGGGTATCTTGCCAGCAGGAAGTATCAACTTTTAAAAAGAAATATATATTTTTTAATTTATAATATATATACACACACATATGTGCATATATGTGCGTCTATCTTTTGTAATGCTGGAAAGCAAACTCACATGCTAAGCGAGTATTGTGTCACTGAGCTATATCCCAGCCCTTTCCAGCCTGTGTGAGGGCTCTCTGTGAGTTAGTGCAGGCTAGTCTCAGGATCCTTTTGCCTATGCTGGGATGCCAGGTGGGTGCTACCAGCCTCGCTTAAGGCTGCCCACTTTGAATACTAATTTTCCTTTAAGGTTTTAAGTTCAATTTACAGATTTTGGTACTTTGAAATTTAGTAGCTTTTCATGCATGCAGAGATAAGAAGAATCATCTTCCTTTGTTCTTTATTAGTGTTGAATTGTTAAATTTAATAGACTTAATCCTTCTTAAACATTTGATAGACTTACTGCCTTAATTAATCAAAGTTCCTTAGATATTTCAAAGGACAATTAAGAGCTGAATGTGCCTGAGTTTTTTCAGATTTAAATGCCTAGCAGAGCAGACTGACGATCTGAAAGAGTAAAAATCCTTCTCAGGGATTCAAGCACTGTTATAAAACAGATGACCCAGACTCGTGAGCCGGGGCTGTGGCCGGATGGGTAGAGCACCTGCCGCCCACGCACCAAACCCTGGGTTCGATCCCCAGGGCCCTGTGAATTGGGCATAGTATAGCACACCCACAATCCCATTACTCAGTATGTGGAGACGGGGTGGAGTGTGAGGCCAGCCTGGGCTACATGAAACACTGTCTCAAACAAGCCAACAAAAAAACATAGAAATAAAAATAGTTAAACTTGCACAGGTGGCAAAGTCGATTCTCTTGGCTGTTTCAAGAACCTTCAAACCCACACAAAGCAGAAGAGAGCCACTCAGCCTTGTATCTCTACACCCCGTTCAATCCATTTTTCATTATCTGAATGATATGTTTGTTTGATATCTCTCTTTGTTCTGGAGACAAAGTTGTTTCTGTGATTGTAGTCTTCACTTGGGGCTGGGGTTGAGCGAAGCCCACCGGAGTCTGTCAGAGAGTCTGCATAGACATTAATCCCTTCATAGATTCCTCATATGATGGGATTGTGGGGAGCTGGTGAGAGAACAGGAAGAGGGGACTTGTTGGAGTTAACTAGGGGACCGTCTACTCTCTGCCAGCATCTGCCCCTCTCCTCCTGGACAAGATGACTGACATCTCAAAAACCGTGAGCCAAAATAGAGAGCTCCTGACTCACTTTTTGGGTCACCATGACATAAAAATAACTAAACTTTTTTTTTTTAAGATTTATTTATTATTATACATAAGTACACTGTAGCTGACTTCTGACACACCAGAAGAGGGTATCAGATCTCATTACAGGTAGTTGTGAGCCACCATGTGGTTGCTGGGATTTGAACTCAGAAGAACAGCCATTGCTCTTAACCGCTGAGCCATCTCACCAGCCCCATAACTAAACTTTATTAACACACTAACCTTCAAAGCAGGGTGTTGAGCACTGAGTCACCCAGGTTTGGCAGGCTCCACAGATAAAGGAGCTTGCTGCCAAGCCTGGCAACCTGAGTTCAGATCCCTGGAAAGTGTGTAAAAAGCTGGGGACAGAGGTATACATATGTAATCCCAGCACTGGGAGGAGTGGGGACAAGGTGGTTAAGCACACTCCTTGCTGGTGTTCCAGAGAAACCATATTCAGTTCCCAGCAACCCATGCTAAGCATCTCATAATTTCATTTTCAGGGAGAGCCAACACCATCTGGCCTCCTCAGGCACCTGCGCACACATACACATACTTAAAAATAATTTAAAAAATAATAAAAGTTGTGAACAAGTATGGAATGACACCCAGTGGGAACCTGTGAGCCCCATATGCACATGTGTATATGCACACACGCTCATACACATGCACACACGCTCATACACATGCACACACCCACAAGAGCAGGTATATAACACACAAAGCACAGTGGGAACCTGTGAGCCCCATATGCACATGTGTATATGCATACATGCTCATATACATGCACACACCCACACGAGCAGGTATATAACACACAAAGCAGAAACCACAAAACATCTGCAGATCTTTGAAAACTGTGTCAGAGAGGATTTACCAGAAAAAATGGAACCAAATTAACTGGATATCCCTGGCTCTTAAAGAGATGGGAATTTGAAAGAGGTATGGCAGAGATGGTTGGCCTATGGCCAAACACACATTCCATACCCCACCCTTCTACCCTAGTCACAAGGCCTCCATTTTCTTTTGAGCACACAGCTACCAAAAAGTCAGAGGACATTTGACAGTACCCCCTGTTCCCTGCTGTCAGGTGTGGCCGAATGCTGAACAGGGATACAAGTTGGAAGTCCACCCAAAGCCTATGAGAAGTCTCCTTAAGGAAAGGTGCGATTGTTCTCTCTCCTTCTTCCTTCTGGTCAAAATGCCAAAGCAACTCCAACAGCCATCTTGGTCAAAGTGGGAACCATGGGGTCAGAAGTCCCGCCACTCTCATTGTGGAGCGACAGAAAAGCTGCGTTCTCTGGCCCTCGAGGAAGACTCTAATTGCTCCAGAATTCTTGAAGGTAAGAGAACATCTAATCTTCTATGGTGGCTTTGTTATTTGCCAAACACAACTATAACTGACTTAGCCACTGATAGGCACTTATGGGAGACACAATATTATACATTATTATATTATATTATATTATATTATATTATATTATATATATATTATGCATGACTTATTGTATCCACTAACTCTGATAATTGTCACTGTTATAGAATGTTACTATTTCACAGATGAAGAAACCAAACCTAGGCAACGGCAAGGCTGTTGTTTCCCCAAGGTGCCCAGGCTGAGAGGCGAAGCCAGGATCCCACCCCAGACTGAATCTAGAGTCAGTAATCCAAGCCACAGGACCGGACCGCACTCCCTCTTGGTTACAGAGGTCGGGTCATTACCCTCATCCATCTAGCCACTCATCCAATAAGAACTGACCACACAGCTGGCCCCAGAAGCCTTAAACTCCAAAACAGCGCCTGTTCCCCAGCATCCAGCCATCCTCTCTCAGCTTCTTACACACCCCACTGACCAGCTCTACCACCAGACTCTGAGCAGCACACTAACTAGGCAGGCTTCCACTCCTGCAGGTCCCCCAGCCCCCTCCCCTCCCCAGCCCCTCTGTATTTGTTGCTAATCACTGAGACAAGATGCTGGACAAAAGGAAGAGTTTATTTTAGCTCTCAGCTTAAGAGTGAACAGTTCATAGTGGTAGGGAAGAAAAAAAAAGAAAAAGAAAAAGGCACCGCAACAGGGGGTTGGCTGGTAACTGGTCACACTGTATCTACAGCGCTGGGGGGGGGGGGGGCGAGCTCAACTTATTTTCTTCTTACTCAGTCTGGGAGCCCAGCCCAGAGGAGGATGTCCTCCACATTCAGGGTTGGACGTTCCTTTTTAGTTCGGTGTTTCTGGAAACATCCTCTCATATCCTCCCAGGGATCTGACATCCAGCTGAGGAGACAGGAAAGAGTAACCATTACAGCGTCTAGGTTCTGATGGCCACACTCCCACTCCCACCAATGTCTGAGCCAAAGGCCTGACCCATCAGATGCCCACAGCTATGGTACTCATAATAAGCAACCTGACACTCAAGATCTATACTAATTTTCCATCTGTCCCCAAAGGCAGAATCACTGAAAATAACTCCAGCCCTCCAAACAGGAAGGAAGAAGACAGAAATACCTCCTGGCCAGTAGCTGCTCAGCACCGGCACCAACCCTGAGTTTTTCTCGGGCTGGGATGATGTGGGATCATTGCTGTGTTGTCAGTTGATTGGATAGAAGGGTGATTCACTACAATTCCCCTTCTGACATCCCACTATCCATGTAACCTTAAATCATAGGAAAGGGGGTTACTTTGTTACTGTTGTTCGGGCTTGGTGGGGGGTGGGGTTGTTTGATTTTTGTTGTTTGTTTTTATTTTCTGAGACAGCTTCTCTCTACATAGTCCTTCTTGTCCTGGAACTCACCATATAGACCAGGTTGGCCAAGAACTCACAGAGATCCACTTGCCTCTGCCTCCTGAGTGCTGGGATTAAAAGCATGCACATCACACCTGGTTAGGAAAAGTTTTGTGTTAAAAAATTTACATTGGGGTTGCACAGGTGGCTGGGGGGGGGGGGGGCGTTTAAAGCACTTCCTGCTCTTGCGGGGGGGGGGGCAGTTGCAGGGGGGAGAGACCTAGTACACACACCAAGTGGCTCACAAACATTTGTTAACTAGTGCCAGGAGATCCTTTGTCCTCTGTTTCCAGGCCATCCTGAGCTACAAAGACAAACACTGGGGCTGGTGAGATGGTTCTGTGGTTAAGAACCCTGGCGGGCTGGAGAAATGGCTCAGCAGTTAAGAGCACCAACTGCTCTTCCAGAGGTCCTGAGTTCAATTCCCAACAACCACATGATGGCTCACAACCATCTGTAATGGAATATGATGCCCTCTTCTGGTGTGTCTGAAGACAGCTACAGTGTACTCACATACATAAAATAAATAAATAAATCTTAAAAAAAAAAAAAAAAAAAGAACCCTGGCTGCTCCTGCAGAAGACCTAGACCCAGCACCCACGTGGCAGCTCACAATCATCTGTAACTCCAGGTCCAGGAGATCTGAGACCTTCTTCTGGCCTCCACAGGCATCAGGCACACACAAGGTGCACAAACATGCATACAGGCAAAACATAAAGGCAAATCCTGTTCAAAACAAACAAACAAACAAACAAACAAATCCAGCTGTTGGGGCAAATGTAAGTGAATTGAGGTAGGTGGGCAGGCTAGCACTGACTTAACACTGTACAAGGCGCTGCGGTAGGCATTTACACATCACTATCTCCCCCAGGCGTAACTGAAATGAGGCTGGATGGGGCTGTAGCTCAGTGACCAGAGAGCTTACGTAGCAGGCATGAGTTCCATCCTCAGCACCACTGTGTGCAGTGTCTGTCATCCCAGTTCTAGGAAGGTGAAGGCAAGAGAATAGGAGGTTTAAGGTAACTCTTGACTACATAGTGGGTCCCAGGCCAGCCTGGAATATGTGAGACACTGTCTCCTAATGAAAGAAAAGGGAGGGAGGGAGGGAGGGAGGGAGGGAGGGAGGGAGGGAGGGAGGGAGGGAGGGAGGGAGGAAGGGAAGGAAGGAAGGAAGGAAGGAAGGAAGGAAGGAAGGAAGGAAGGAAGGAAGGAAGGAAGAAAGGAAGGAAATAACTTGTTAACATATCATAGCACATGAAGAGTGGTGCTCAGATCTGAACACTGTTCCAACAGCAAAGCCAACCATCTAATGATGCATAAGATGTAGTATTGTGAGTCATTAAAATGGCAACAACCAGAGTTATGCACATAAAGAAGAAAGGTTATGATGGAACATCCCTGGAAGAAAGACTCCAGGATGTCTGCAAAGAATGGTCAGGCATGAGAGCAGGTGATCACACATGGTACTTACACGCACTCCACAAACGAAGCGCCTATACACATGCATGCTCTACAAACAGGATCGATGCTTATTCTGATCTCAAGGTGAGCTTATTTTAACCGGGGGGGTGGGGGTGTGGGGGGAGGGGGAGGAGGAGGCTGTAAAGAACACTTGGATGACAGCAGGAATGGCTGCTGTCCTGAGGACTGCTCCGGAGCCCCTAAAAGGAGCTCCTTACTCCTACAGCCACGGAAGGCTGCCAGGGAAGCAGACGGGTGCTGCAATGACCTGGCAGAATGCAAGACTTCTGAAAAGCATCTCAGCATAAAAAAAGAAGAGCCAGGCGGTGGTGGTGCACGCCTTTAATCCCAGCACTTGGGAGGCAGAGGCAGGTGGATTTCTGAGTTCGAGGCCAGCCTGGTCTACAGGACAGCCAGGGCTACGCAGAGAATCCTTGTCTCGAAAACCCAAAAAAAAAAAAAAAAAAAAAAAAAGGAGGAGGAGGAGAAGGAGAAGAAAAAGAAAAAAAAAAAAACACTTTAATCCCAGCACTTGGGGGGCAGAAGTAGGTTGATCTCTGTGAATTCAAGGCCAGCCTGGTCTACAGAGTGAGTTCCAGGACAGCCAGGGCTACACGGAGAAACCCTGTCTTGAAAAGCAAAACAAAACAAAAAACATGCAAAGAAAAGCAGAGTTTACATCCATACCACCCATACCATGGGACCTCTGAACCAGCGCACACTGCCTTGTGTATACTCCCAACTTCATTCTCCACTCTCAACTTTTTACCTACATGGTATCCGTATCAGGCCAGCGGCATGCTTGCTTCTGTAGCTGCCTGTGCCAGTTAGTTCTTGTTTTGTTCTGAAGATTTATTTATTTTATGGATATGAGTATCCTACACCTACATGCCAGAAGAGGCTGTCAGATCACACATTATAGATGGTTATGGGCCAGCATGTGGTGGCTGGGGATTGAACTCAGGACCTCTGGAAGAGCAGATAGTGCTCTTAACCACTGAGCCATCTCTCCAGAACTTGCTCTGGAATATGCACTCTGAAGCAAGATTCCTAGTAAATTGTGTTTTTTTCCATTAATATTTTATTATTTTTGTTACTGTAAAAGCAAAAAAAAAAAAAAAAAAAAGCTTATTAGGTATATTGCAAAAGTAGAACAAAGTATAAAAATGTCAACCACATTTCTGCTACCCCAAATTATCACTCTTTGTAATATGGAGTATTATTTCTCATGTGGTTTTGATTTTCAAAAAAAAAAAATGATGACATTTCTTTTTTTCTGTGGGGAGGTAGTGTATTCCTAACACAGGGAGGCTGAGGTCAGAAGATAATCTGCATTGCTAATTCTCTCCTTCTGCCATGCGGGTGCTGGGGATAGAACTGAGGTCAGCAGGCTTATTGGAAAGGGCTTTAACCCACTGAATCATCTCAGTCCTCCCTTCCTCCCCCAAAGCTTGGTTAATGTTGCTGTTTGGGTTTGGTTTGGTTTGGTTTGGTTTGGTTTGGTTTGGTTTGGTTTGGTTTGGTTTGGTTTGGAGATGGGGCTCTAGCATACTCCCAGGGAGGCCAAATTTCCTGGAGCTCGAATTTCTGGCAGTGGAGAGCCTATGTAGGGGTTTAATGGAAATGAACTGGGATCTTCTGGAAGAGCAGTTATCTCCCCAGCTCTCACCCTGCATGTATTATTTATTTTAAAATAAATACACACACATCACATTCCACAAGTCCATATGCAATTCTATATCCTCGTTTTGTTTTGTTTGAAACAAGGTCTCACATAGCCCAGGCTAGCCTCAAGTTCAATAAGAACTCCAGATCCCGCTACACACTTCCCAAGCAGTGGCATAGCAGGTGTGGACCACCGTGGAGCGCTCATTACTCAGCATTGACAAGGCGTTGTCAAGCGCTCGGAGATCTTTGCTACAGAGTTGCTGGTGAGTTTTAACACTTTCTGAAGATGTTTAATTTTGCTTCACCTCTTCTCGTTTGTAACTTTTAGAGTATTTTTTATAAGCAATTTCGTAATGGACACATTTTGTTTTGTTTTGTTATTTTGAGACAAGGTCTCACAAAACCAAGACTGACTTGCGAGCTATGTAGTCAAGAATGATCTTGAGGGGCTGGAGAGATGGTTCAGCGGTTAGGAGCACTGACTGTTATTCCAGAGTTCAATTCCTAGCAACCACATGGTGGCTCACAACCATCTGTAGTGGGATCTGATGCCCTTTTCTGGTGAGTACAAAGACAGCTACAGTGTATTCATATCCATAAAATAAATAAATAATTCTTTTAAGAAAAGAGAGAGAATGCCCTTGAACTTCAGATCTTCCTGCTGAAAGGTGGGACTACAGGCCAGTGCCGCCACATCCTGTTTAAGTAGTAATGTGGAACAAATCCAGAGCCTCGAGTGTGCTGATCCACTCTGCCACCAAATTACAGCCTCAGCCCCCACAGTGGCCTTAAATTTTTATCTGGTAGGTGTATTTTCTAACATACTGTCTCCTGTGTGAAATTAATAAAAGTAAACTGTACAAACGCACTTTTAGACCTCTGGAGAGAATTTAAGAGCTTTCCGGACACCCATCCCATAACCATACCTCTCCCCCACAACACTACTGACTGTAGGACCCGACCCTCAGAAAATTCCCTGTGTCCTTGCATCAAGGACGAGGTGACACCCTGGTCTTGGCAGGGTGCGGTGGCCTCCTCCCGGGTTGGTCTGAGTTAGCTTGAAGCAATAAAACTACAAATCAGTCTCTAACAAGTCTGAAGGTGAGTCCTCCGTTGGTGGCCTAAGGGCTTTTCACCTTTGCCTCAGCCCACAAAGTCCACCCTGAAGATCAACCCAGGCCAGGGTTGCTCTGACGCTGGGCTCTCCTCCTTAAGTCCCTTCTTCCTTGGTGCCCGCTGTACTCAAAGATTTCTAGTTCACCTGTCCGACCTCTCCTGTCTCTCAGTGCCTCTTTACGCGCATATGCACTTCCTCGTTAGCTTCATGTCCCACACCATGCACCCTGTCTCCCGCTGCCGCGTAGATCCTCCAGCCCAGGCTTTTCCGTTTTGCCCAGTCTGTTCTCCTGGCAGCACTTTCTCCCTAAGGTCTCCTTCCCATACCCTTCCCTTGTCCCTCAGTTTTCCTCCGCACGTCGATGCTTCAGTCCACTGCGAACGTGATCTCTGCTGCAAGTCTGTCCCTGCTTCCCGCAGACCCCACTCAACATAGGAGACCTTGCGGCCTGTCAGATCCGGCTTAGCATTTCGTTCCATAACCGGCTTGCTCACAACCCCACTATGGAGCCGGACCTCTGCTCAGGATCCCGCGCTGGGATTGGGAACCTGCTCAACATCCCATCCCGGAATGGAGACCCTGCGACCCTCCATATCCCGCTCAGCACCACTCCCTGAGGTGGAGGCCCCGCGTCCCTCCTGACCTAACACAGCATCTCGCCCCAGAGCCAGAGGACCTCGCTCACCATTCCTGGCCCGGACCAGGACATCTTGCATTCTTCCAGACCCCGTTCAGCATCCCTCGCGGAGCGAGGTCCCTATTTACCATCCTAACGGCCTAGAACATCCTGCATCCCTCCAGACCCATCTCAGCATCCCACTCCACAACCAGGACTAAACCTGCGGCCCGCTGTCCTCTCTAGCCCGGGTAACTCTTCCCTCTTGCACTTTCTCTACTTTGAACCCATCCCAGCAGAGTCCAGGAAGTAGCCTGGCACCGGAGACCGGCAGCGATGGCGCCCAATGGGAACTGCCAGCGGCGACGTGGGCCCCGCCTACATAAAGAATACGACCATTGAGCGCACAGAGGCGGGACTTCCGCTGTGCCGCGGCGGGCGGGGGAGCGCACTGTTGTGGTGCGGCGCGTCGGGCGGGCGGCGGCCGGGGCGGCCCAGGGGCTGCCGCGGGGACTCGGGGCGCCGCCGAGCGGCCAGGCGCTGGGGCGGCCCGAGCACACCGCGGGGCCCGGACACGGCAGGTTCGAGGCCGGGCCCCCGCGCGGGGAGCCACGGGGTGGAGACTTTGCCGCGCGGCGCGGAGCAGGCGGGAGCCGGCGGGGGCCTCGGGAGCCCCAGGGCGGCCGGGCCCGGATCCCGGGGGAAGCCTCGTGAGCCCCGGCCGGAGCCTCGGCGTGTGCATCCCCGCCGGGGCCCGGGCTGCAGGAGCACAGAGCAGCCGGGCCTCGCGGAGCTCGGAGCGCGCCTGACCCAGGGCGCACCGTGGGACCCGGGCGCGGGGCTGGCGAAGAGCTGCCCCGCGGGGCTAGCAGCCGCGGAGTGGCCTACAGGGGTCCTCCCCCGGAGGGGCCGGGCCGGGGCGGGGAGATGAACGGCTTCAGCACAGAGGAGGACAGCCGCGAAGGGCCCCCTGCCGCCCCCGCCGCCGCCCCGGGCTACGGCCAGAGCTGCTGCCTCATCGCGGACGGCGAGCGCTGCGTCCGGCCCGCGGGCAACGCCTCCTTCAGCAAGAGGGTGCAGAAAAGCATCTCGCAGAAGAAACTCAAGCTGGACATAGACAAGAGCGTGAGTCTCGGGGCATAGCGCAGGGCCGCGGGAAGGGACCCCGGGGACGCTCCGCGCGGTGGGCCTCGCCGCGCAGTCTGTGCAAAACAGGGGACTCAGGTTCTTGGAGGCCGCTCGGTGCTCCGCGACGCTGCCCGCGTCCCCGAGGGTGGGCTGGGAAACCAGGGAGGGCTTGGCACACTCTCCCTGCCTGGGAAAGCGACAGCAGTTTCCAGCTGTCACTGTTGCGCCGAATAGCAGAGCAGAGAGAGGTGGGTTACTTTTGCAAGAATTGGGCAAAAGAGGTGACAAGGGAACCGGGAGGATCTTCTCCAACTTCGTCCTCCCTCCAGGGACCTTGTCGCTCTTTCAGACACTAGCAAGGTGGCCGCGACTTTCCTGTCTGCCGCGGCCTCCGGTCTCTGCAGCGCAACACAGAGCCCGCTTCGCTGGCAGCGAATGAGTTTTTCTGAGATGTGGCAGAAATAAGGCCAAGGCCGGGTCTTAAATGATTTGCTGTGGATGTGATTGAAGGGGGCGGGGAATCAGCTTTCTTGCGGGGATTAGCATCTTTGGTAATGCCGTTGGAGGTGGAGAGGTGCAAATTTAAAATGGAATGAGATTGCCCTATGCCTTGTGGCTAATTATAAGAAACTTCCTGAGTGATTTCACCTACTCTGGTCCTCAAGATGTGCCTACTGCCAACCGGTTAAGAACTTTTCAGTTTGACATCTGTTGCTGCAAGCCCTGAGTGGCAGCTTCCAGGTTAGGAATTGAGACTGAGTTAAGGAACTTCTCATATTCAGGAGTTTGAATGATTACTGTTCAACGGTTTGGGGAAATCAGACATTGCTTGGTAGCGGGAAAGGGAGCCGATCTTTACACTTCTGATGTGGCAGAAACTGAGGCTGGGGGCGGGGGGGTAGGAAGCAATGGCGCCAAGAGCACACTGCACTTAAAAGCTGGCTAATTTCCTAAGCCCACTTATTGCCTGGCTTGCTTCCAAACCTTACACCCAGTTTTCATTCGTCTATAATAAATAAGATCATCATCCTTTCTTCTAGACTCTTCTCTTGCACACTCAGTTTTATTTAGTCAACCAGTAGAATCCAGCTCATTTGAAATCGTGCTGGGTTTTGTTTTTTGTTTTTTTATGATTGGGACCTTCCTTTTTACAAATGTCTTGTCAGTAAATAAATGAGTGAGTGAATGAATGAATGAATGAGATTACTCTGAAGCAAAGCTGGCTAAACCCTCAGGTGTCCCCTGCTAATCACACATGGGAGTGAAAGTGATCCCGAGACTGGGGATGAGTTTATCCACATGGAAACGGTGCCTGCCTCCCGTGTGGGCTGCTGGCAGTGCTCACATCTGGATGGTTTTGTTGTTGCAGTAAAGACTCCATTTATCCACTCACCCCATGGGGAAGCCATGTGGAGCAGTGTTGAGCATGTCGATGTCACACACACTCACACACACATCATCATCATCTGGAAGAAAGGCCCCCTCTGCCCTGTACTAGCATCCCCAAAGGCAGTACTTGGGAAGGCTTGTGGTTAGATGTGCGGCCTTAGTCCATTTCAAGGTGGTAGTACAGAGTCATTATCTCTGAAACAGTTTCTATTTCATTCCACAGATGGGCAGGAATTCAGTCCCAAGTAAGTGCTGTGTTACTAGAATGTCTAGCTGTTGTAGCAAGTGAAACAGGAAAGAAAAAACAAACAAACAAACAAACAAAAAAACCCAGACAACCACAGTGAGCCTTTGCTTCCACCCTAAGGCCCCCACCTCACCCACAAAAGCCCCTGAGTCCTGAGATTGCTGAAAAGCAGATTAGACTTGAACATGGTTAAGGACAGAGAATAGCTGTCTGGTAAAAGGATCTGGCAAAAGCCCTTTTAAAATACTATAGCACCCCCCTTCAGGTGGCCACTGGCTGCCTCTGTACTGTATTAGTACATAGCCAACTTGCCGCTGATGGGTTTCTTCTTTGCTTCTGGAGAGTGCTCGAAGCTGGGGATCACATAAAGGAAACAGGCTCCAGTGTCGCTTGGGTTGCTGCCCCCTGCTCTGGTCTGGCCTCTTCCTACCTAAGCTTTAGAAACACCCCACTCTGCCACTCATTCTTCCCAGTTTACCACTATGCTGTGGGAAGCCACTTGCGCTCTCTCTCTCTCTCTCTCTCTCTCTCTCTCTCTCTCTCTCTCTCTCTCTTGGTTTCTCGAGACAGGGTCTCTCTGTAGCCCTGACTGTCCTGGAACTCACTCTGTAGACCAGGCTGGCCTCGAACTCAGAAATCCTCCTGCCTCTGCCTCCCAAGCGCTGGGATTAAAGGCGTGCGCCACCACTGCCCAGCACCACTTGCTCTCTCAAGAGCCACTTACTTACATTGTCAGCCCAAGTGCCAGCTGCCAGGAATGGAGCAGAGGTCACATGTCCTCTTGTTTCACCTGGGTGTTACTCTTTTTGGTTTTTTCGAGACAGGGTTTCTCTGTGTAGCCCTGGCTGTCCTGGAACTCACTCTGTAGACCAGGCTGGCCTCGAACTTAGAAATCCTCCTGCCTCCCCAGTACTGGGATTGAAGGCGTGTGCCACCTCTTACAAGTTCACAAATTTCAATGACTTTTGTCAGATTCCACTCTGGCAATGAACTTTTGGACATTGTCCATAGGCCACTGTCCTAAAGAGTAAAACCCAGCCAGGCAGTGATGGCCCACGCCTTTAATCCCAGCACTTGGGAGGCTGAGGCAGGCGGATTTCTGAGTTTCGAGGCCAGCCTGTTCTACAGAGTGAGTTCCAGGACAGCCAGGGCTACACAGAGAAACCCTGACTCAAAAAATAAACCAAAAAAAAAAAAAAAAAAAAAGAGGTGGCTTTTACCAGCAAAAGTCATTTGGCCGTTTGTAGATATGAGAGGGCCTACATTGGTGCATCAGCACTTATTTCTCGCCTGCTGTGTACAAGACAGCATCACAGTGTAAACTCGGAATGACTCATGACTCACCAATCCAACCACAAGAAACTGATAATCATCAAATTAAACAGTTTTCATTGTTCCCTCCACAAAGCAGCCTGAATTCATTGATGGTGACTTCCTGCCAGCTTACTTTTATCTTTAAGGATTTAAGGACCAAACTCCAGTTCAGATGTCTCCCTAGAACATTTGTGCACCATCTGTCCCTACCCAGGCCAATTACACAGGCCCTGGGTCCTGCAGGGTCTTTGAGTGGTTCCTCCAGGCAACTGTGCTACCTACATTCTTAAATGAAACCCTGTTCTTCACTGCTGAGCTGCTTTTGGCGCCTTTACTAATATACTCTGGTGTTTATTAGAAAATCAGAGTGATGTCCACTCTCTTTTATGTGGTCCCCCTTTGTGAGGGTTCTGTCTCTCTCTGCTCCTTTGTGGATCAGATGTGAAGCAGCAGGAGTCAAGTTTTCCGGTCTTACCCACAGTAGGAGTAGGCGCTGTGAGTACCATCCACTGTCCTGCGACCTGTCTCTGCCCATTGCAAGTTCATAATTCCTCCTGTACCTGTAAGGCTCGTTTGCAGGGGCTGGGGGGGGGGGGATATCCAAGTTGAACATGTACTTTCCACTGAGCTGTACTGCCAGCCCTCTATGTTTCTTCTTCTGCAGCCTATATAGAATGGTTGTAAGCTGTTGTCTGCCTTTCACTCTTCCATCTCTCTCTAGTACCTGGCCAAAAGAGAAGGCTCATGATCTCACAGGTTCCATGGGGTTGGTAACACTGACTTTAGGTTTCTTCCAATCAGGTAAGGCACCTGTATATCTGCGACTTCCACAAAAATTTCATCCAGAGCGTCCGAAATAAAAGGAAGAGGAAGGCAAGTGACGATGGCGGAGACTCCCCCGAGCACGATGCTGACATCCCTGAGGTAAAGGCCAGAGTGCTGGTAGAGAGAGCAGGGAGAATAGATAGTGAGTGGCCCAAGCCTCCCTCCCTCCTTCCCTCCCAGCCAGAGAATGAGAGGAGTGGGTCCAGACTCCAGCTTTCTCCCTGGCTATTGTGTGTTCAGAACTAGTCAGTCATCTTTGTCTGCTTGCCTTGCTGCGGTGTGTTTGAAGAGAGTTCTCTAGACTTTCAGTAACACTGACTGTGAAAGCTTGGTGATGAGCTGCTCTGCCTGCTTGCCTGGCACTCTCCAGACAGGCCCGAGGCTCCGAGGTCCCAGGTGGTACTACAGGCTCCGCTCGCCTTCTTTGTAGTAGACTGCAGGGCTTTGCCTTTGAGCCCAACCGGTGCTTAACATGATGTTGCCTCTTTTAACACCCTGATCTTGCCTTTAAAGTTAATGTTCAGTCTGTGATCTAGACAGCTCTTGCTGCCTTCTCCGACCTGAATGTAAAGGTTCATCTTGTCAGTGTCACCAGCTGGGCTAAGGCTTGTCCCCAGAGACACACTGCAGCCATTTAGCCAGTGCTGAAATTTGACATTTGAGGGGAGGGGCACATCATGAGAATGATAGGATCAGCAGCACACACACACACACACACACACACACACACACACACACACACACACCTTGCTAGAGGCCAGTGACATTGTTGTGACAGTGCAAACATGTTCTGCACACATTGCCACATATCCTTTGGGATGTGCCCCCAAATTAAAGAGCACTGTATAAGACCATGCATCCCAGCTTGTCGCCCAGAAGGTTCCATGTGTACTAAGGGAGCTTTCAAGGTTATCGGCGTTCCCTTCCAAAGTGTTCCCACTTGGGCTTTGTGACGAGGAACTGTGCCCAGTGTGCACTGAGCATTTGCTGCGTCACACTTCACGGCTTCGAGTAGAAGGAGGTAGGCCTTGGTCTGCGGGTGTGGAGAGGCCTGGGAAGCTCAGCCGTGTCCCCACACCTCTCCCTATGGCCCTCCCCAGCCTTACTTTCTGATATCTTTTGCCTGTAGCATTGCTGTCATTTCATAAAGACTGAATCCCTTTGACCAAGCATTTTAGAAAAGTTTTCTAAGAATGTTTTGAAGTGAATGGAGGATTCTGGACCCTCATATTGGTCGTTTTTTTTTTTTTTTTTTTTTTTTTTCCTTCAAATGAATTCCACTTGCCTGAATCAAGAGCCTCTCGGAGGCTGGTAGAGGCAACCAAAGGATCTGGCCCTTCTGTATGTCATGAGTAGGTAGCTTACCCTCTTCCTAGGTTAGCTGAACAAGAGACAGGCGCCCTTCTTGTCCCTTATCCAGCTTTCTGCAGAGACAGCAGCCCTGACCTGCAGGAGGATCACTGTGCAGCCTTTCAGGAAGGTGACCTCTGAGGCTGAGCACCCCTGCTCCTCCACTGCTGTCCTGTGAGCTCTGCCCAGCCACACGCTAGCTTATCTCCTTCAGGGGTCCCTCAGCTGGCCTTCCTGGATACACTGGTGTCCTTTAGCACTGCCCGCAGTCTGCTCACTAGAGGGCGGGTGCTGCAGCTCCCCATTCCCTCCAGCTCCACCCTGAAGCACCCCACACCTGCTGCCCCAGCCCACTCAGAATCATCCCCCTCTCTCCTCCTCCTCTTCTTCTACCTCCTCCTCCTCCTCACTTCCTCTCCACTACTGCCTCTCTTCTGCCTCAACCTCCCTCCTCCATACACACAGAGCCCTCTCCACACCCGCCTTTGGCTTCCTTGCCAGTCCCTAGTCCTTGGTGGACAGTGTCTCTGACTTCTTCCCTCCTCAGCCCTCCCTAGGGCATGCCAGGCAGGGTGGGCTGAGACATAACTCTCTCCTCTTTCCCAGGTTGATCTGTTCCAGCTGCAGGTGAACACGCTCCGACGTTACAAACGGCACTATAAGCTGCAGACCAGACCAGGCTTCAACAAGGCCCAGCTAGCAGAGGTAGGTGGTAAAGCAGAGAGGCCCGGCCTACACTCCTGAGTCCCAGCTACTCCTCCCACAGGTCATCAAGAGCTCTGCACATGGGCAGAGAAAGCCCTAGTTCCCAAAGGAAGCCATGCACAGAGAGGGATGGACTTTCTTTAAAAGTCACGTGGCAGCTTGAGGACTCCTGGTTCTGAGTCGTGACATCATTTTTGCAAGGTTCTTGATATGTCCTTACAGGTGTGTCAGTGTGATTGTCTGCTGTGTCTTTAGGTTTAGGGCTTGAGTTCTCTTTGGGTAATGAAGAACAAGCCCAGGATTCTTTTTTTTTTTTTAAGATTTATTTATTATTATATATAAGTACACTGTAGCTGTCTTCAGACACGCCAGAAGAGGGCGTCAGGTCTCATTATCAGTGGTTGTGAGCCACCATGTGGTTGCTGGTATTTGAACTCAGGACCTTCGGAAGAGCAGTCAGTGCTCTTACCCGTTGAGCCATCTCACCAGCCCAAGCCCAGGATTCTTTATATGACAGACCTACTAATGAGCTTTCCCTTCAACCTCCAAGTTCCTCCCCCCCTCCCCCCCCCACACACACTTTCTTGACCTCTGATATTAATGGAAGCCTTTTCTTATATAATTAGTGGCACCCAAGAACACTTTTTCTTTGTTGAGTTTTTAACTTACTTTTCTGTCTGTGATGGTGAGTCACTGTTAGCAACTCTTCCCTTCCCTCTCTTGTGTGTGATCCAGCAGTGCTGCTGGGTTCAACTGATCCTCCTGCCTCAGCTTACCTTCTAGATACGCGACACACACTTGGCTTCCTCATCCCTCTTGATTCACCTACCTTTTGTTGTAAAAAAAAAAAAATTGAGAGGCAGAGAAAGAAAAACATAATCCAGAGATTTATTATTTCCAGGTCTTTTCTTCTGCCCTGACCACCTCCATGCATGCAGGTTTACTGAAAAGCTGCTGCCCGCTGGCTCCCTTTGGGCTCTGGCTGATGTGTCTCCACTCTTCAGCCTCTCCCTCACCTGCGAGAGAGAGGTACAACAGCAGCGCACAGCATTGCTGCTTACCATTGCCAGCTACAAAGAAGAGTAGGGAAGAGGAGGCAGTGTGTTTGTCCAAGGCTAAGACAGCAACAGCAGAGTCCGGCCATGAGCAGGGAGCGCCCTCCTTTGTACTGGCAGTCTTTCCCAGGAGAGTCTGTCCCCACTTAGAGGAATTCTTGGGGCCAGACACATCTGTTTGTTCATTTGACATTTTGGGGTGGTTTGTTTTGTTGCGCGCGCACGTGCGTGTGCGTGTGTGTGTGTGTGTGTGTGTGTGTGCGCGTGTGTGTGTGTGCGTGTGCGTGTGCGTGTGTGTTGTCAAGGCACTGAGGCTGGTCTTTGGACTCCTGACCTGTCTGGCCTCTTGAGCACTGGGATCACAGGCATTCACCACCACACCCAGCTTGACATAATTTTTAAAGCCTTTTTTTTTTGGTCTACTTCCAGAGCCTGAAAGGCTTGGTGGCAATTGGCCAACTGAGGAAGTCTCAGCCTCCTTACATCACAGGGTAGCTGAAGTCATGCCAGGGATGGCTAGATGCTACTGAAGTACATCCATACCTTGGTGCCGTCCTGGGCCATAGTGGTGTACTTCTGGTAGCCTGGGAAAAAAACAGCTAAGCTACGGAGCAAGGGGCCCGCTACACCCTACGGCTCCTTGGCAAGTCTGAGTGCCAGGCCATCGCTGCTGGAAGTAGCTTCTCTTCCCTCTTTGCAGCGTGTAAGATGTGGGGCCCTATTTGCACATAGCTTAAGGGACTTTGGTCTTTTCTCCTGTGTAGACTGTGAGCCGACACTTCAGGAACATACCAGTGAATGAGAAAGAGACGCTTGCCTATTTCATCTACATGGTGAAGAGTAACAGGAGCAGACTGGACCAGAAGTCAGAGGGCAGCAAGCAGCTTGAGTGAGCTACAGCCACCTGCCCGTGTGAGGTGGGGGCCGTGATGAAAGGACAGCCGGGTACTGCTTGATGACAGGTGGCCTCTGCAACATCTCAGCCAATAAGGACTGTTCATATCTACTGTAAATAAAGTTTGAATGATGGATACTGTAAATGTCTCGGTCAGGAGGATTATATTCTCACAGGTTAGCATGTGTGTAAAAAGACTTTAAGATATCTGCTCAGACTGGGAGGAAAAAAAACCAGTGTTATAAAAGGAGTTTTAAAACCGTGTCTAGAGTGCTCAGCAAGGCTTTAAATCAGTTCTCCTAGAAATGCTGGGTGATACGCATCTTGGCCATCACCATGCAGTCCCAGGCTGTCACAAGCAAGGCCCAGCCCTGGCAGCGTGGCTCGGTGACAGTGGAATTACAGAGTAGGCCCATGTTTGCGCTGACCCTTGCCCACTGGGAACAGAGGGATGTCACTTTATTGCAAGTTTTGCCATTTAGTAGCAAATCAGTTGGACACTAGCTCCCACCTTGCCCTGTGACCTGTACACAGTGGACGCTCAGAGTGTGCTGGCCAAGAGCTGTCGCAGCTACGCAGCTTCTGCTTCACCCCTCCCACCACTGAGACTGGGGCTTTGTGTTCTCTCTGCTTAACCACTAGAGGTGGAGGACAGGCTGCCCCTCCACAAGAAGTCCAGGCAAGTGAGGATCTCGGCACAGTTGCACCTGCAAAACTGTTGAGATTCCAGCATCAACACAAAGACATCACAGGCTGGCCATGATGGTGCATGCTTTAGTCCCACCATTCCAGAGAATGAGACAGGATAGTGAGCTCAAGGGTAACCTGGGCTAAAGACCCTATCTCAGAAAACAGTGAACCTCAGGATGGCTCAGTAGGCAAAGACACTTGCTGCCATGCCTGATGACCTGAGTTCAGTTCCTGGCCATGTAGCAGACTGTCCCCTGACAGACACACACACACACACACAAAATAAGTGATTTATTGTTTTTAAACTATAAACAAAACCATAGCCTTCCATAGCAGTCTTTGCATTTTACCCAGAGTAAGGTGTATAGCATGACCTGCATGCCCCTGGCAGTGAGCGCTCTGATGGCAGGGATGGGGCGTCCGGGCTCGGGTTTCTGGTCTTTAGTACACAGTCTGCAGGAGAGCTGCCAAGTCCCTGTGATCCAGCTCCGAAGCCCAGCTCTGGAAAGACAGTGTGGCTGGGCTCGGCTCCTTGGTCCTAGGAGGCAGGAGATCATGAGGCTAGGCAAGAAAAGCCACTGCCACCTCAAGTTCAGGGGAAAAAATCAGAATCGGCCTCCTTTGGGGAGAATGCTTACTAAGGTAATTTTTTCAGTATTAAATTTTGTCGTTGTTCAAATCAGACCCTTCTATCTAGTTCTCTCAAAACCAGAAGCACCCTGGAAAGCAGAGCTCTCTTGTACAAAGAATTGTATAGAATTTCCAGTCAGTTTGTGGGGTAAAAGGTGTGTGTAGGAGGATAAGAAAGATTCCTAATTTCCAACTATCCTGTATGTATTGGGCCAAATGTCTCATCTCCCTATTCCACTTCAATTCTGAGTTTTTCTTAAGTCCTAACAGAACAGAGGCCTGGTCTGACAGTTTTAATGTCTCCCAGGTGGCTTGCCTGAGCGCCATCTCAGAGCAGAACTAACCCCACACTGAGTGAGTGGAGGAATGTGTGATGGTTTCCCTCTATGGAGCAGAGCGTCACGCTTCTGTGGAGTGGGAACAGGGCCCTTCGTGTTACTAACATGCAGTGTTCCATTACGGCTGAGCTCCCAAGAACACTCAAAATGCAGTCCTGAGCCTCCGTGCAGAAGTTGGTCTCCCTCCTACCACGGATGGAAACAACAGGAGAGCCCAGGCGAAGCTGGTGTCTGAGGGCAAATGGAATCTTTAACTTAACCGGCCCTGTGGAAAGTGTCTTATCAAGAAGAAAATGTAGCTTTCTAATACTTTAACCAAAACTGTTAGCATGTAAGCCATGTGATTGTTTCTTTAAAATCTAGTTTCCTGTGAAGAGGCTCACTTCTGGGCAAGATGTGGCATTAGGCTCCCTCTAGTCCACGTTCTAAGTCCAGATCCAAGCTGGGGAGTGTCTGCCCTCCAGCCAGATCCCACCTCAGAATCCTTGTCCTCTGATGCCAGCAGCCTTGGAGAAGTAGAGACCTGGGCTATCATTTTCACCCTTTCACAACAGATCGCCTGAGAGAAAAGGCAAAGCTATTTGAACATGCTGTGTCATGAAGTGTGCTGTGTCATTGGAGCAGCAGTCCCTGGCCTCCCATCTCCCTGCCTAGTCATGGCCAAGAACCCACTGCCTTCAAGAAAGGCCCAAGCCTGGCTTAGGGAGCAGCAGGGATTATTGAGAGAGTAGTGCTTATCTAGGCTGCTTGTATTTTCATATCACCGGCCATGCCTGCCTCCCTCACACATGCATGCGCGTGCGCACACACGCGCGCACACACACACACTCATCTGTGATGGCTCAGCATGGTCTCTCTACTTGGTGCTTCTTGACAGAACTGGAATTTCAAGCCCAGAAGTGGTATGGCTTCCTGTCTCTGATCCAGCCTGGTGTGGTTCTTCAATACACCCTGAAGGGGTCACATGGAGACACCCTTAGCCTGCCATTCATTTGGGGCTTGAAAATTTTTACAACACAAATGATCAGAATTCTCTCATCTCATGGAACTAACTGAGAGAGAGAGAGAGAGAGAGAGAGAGAGAGAGAGAGAGAGAGAGAGAGAGAGAGAGAGAGAGAGAGAGAAATGGTAAACCAAAATTCCAGGTGGGGATTGTGACTCTGTGAAGGAACTTGGCTTCTGTGTCCTGCATGTTTCTGCCATAAGTAGCTATACTCATAATAGCCTCTCATAGAGCAAAGCTTTAATGTGCATGCGTGTGTTTGTGTGTGTGTGTGTTTGCACACTTCCTGTTAATATTTTACCAAGTGACTGCCTGGTTTGTGGTGGCAGGATAGCTTGTCCACTGCAGCAGGTGGTCCCTGGCATAGTCCCAAAGAAGTTGCCTCATTGATACCATCTGAAAGCTCTCTGTGGTCCAAGGGATCCAAAGGTTGCAAAGAGTCTTGAGTCCTCCCGTCCAGCTTCTCCATTGGTGCTGACATTCTGCCTATACCCATCCCAGCCAAGAAGCAGTCTGCACCTGGTCACCTCCAAGGACAGAGAGCTCACTACCTCCTAGGGAAGACTGTTCTGTTGTTAGCTTCTGGCTTTTCCAGGCTCTCTAAGTTGGGGGGCCATGTGGGCAGAGTCTCTCAATGGGCAAAGGACCCAGTCTTAGCATTGTCTCACACATTGTATCCTTTTTGCAAAAGGGAACAGCTGGATACAATGTGTTTTCACGCCCCCTGACCCCTCAGTATGGGTCTATTGGTCTTGGTTCCATGTTGGAAGTGTTGGAGAAATCCCTCAGCCTAACTCATGCCAAAGTTGCCAGGGGGGGGCACCAGCCTGCTAACAAGAGTCCACATTAATGGAGGTTGTAGTCCCATGCTGGCCACACAAAATCTGTGGCATCTCTGAGGGGTAACATTAGCTGGAGGGTTCTAACTAAACAGCATAGGGCTTTGCCTGGAGTTTAAGGTCCCTGGCTTGCCGAGGGCTCGTCTCTTCTGGTTCCCATGTGGACGCAGTCACTCTGAAAGCTGAAGGTACTGTTCCACATAGTCACTTAAGGTTGCTATCCCATTGTCTTTCTAAGTGAATGAGGGAAAGACTTTCCCCAGAGATCTGTCAAGGTCATGTTAGGGAGGGGCCTTTATGGCCTTCATTTGCACACTGTAGACTTTTGCTTGTGACAGGTGACCTAAAATAAGCTGCTCTGGAAAGTCTCAGAGCTTATCCCTGGGAGCTTCTCAATGGCAGTTGGGCTCCAGGGACCAATAGACCTGCAGAATTGCAGGAGAGTGGGGATTGCTCAGCTTAGCAAGATGACTGGCCAAGGAGCAGACCAGCTGTATTTAAAACCCAGCAGGCATGCCCACCACAGCTCCCAGTCATTCAAGATAGCAATGAATGTGACCCAACAGAGAGTCACAATTACTTAGAGCATTATGAGACTTACCTTTCAATTTTTGAAACTCAGTTGTGTCATTCTTGAGCATGAGTTTTGTTGATAACCATTAGGCCCAGACAAGTCAAGATTGGACCAACACCGGTGGGGTGTAATGTTAGCCTGCCTTCTCTAGCCTTATAAAGTGGGTTCTATCTCTGCCCAACTCCTGCCTTCCATCCTGTTGCTGAAACTGGAGGATGGCCCTGGCTCATGGGAAGTTTGGTGCCTTTGGGGTGCCTTTCCACTGTTTGATTGGATCACAGACTGCTTCCAGTTTATGGTTGGTAAAAGAAAAGTCACTGTGATGTTTAAGGTGGGCAAAGTGGGCCTGGGGCTTAAGGCGGAGCGACTCCACTGGGTTGTTTCCCTCCTCTGGCACCTCTGAACACAAAGCCTCCCTCTGCTTACTGTTGCGCCCGCCTTGCCTGCTTTCTGTTCCCTGTGATGCCCATTGGAGTGTATTTGGGGGATGGGGTTATCCGCTTTGTAACTGCCTTATTGAAGTAAGTGCCCTTCCATCCCTGGCCTCCGACTATTTGTTTTCCTGCCAAACTTGGGGGGGATGGGTCATTTGTATTTTGATTTTGTGCCTGTGGCTCTGTACTGTTGAAGGTCTCAGTTCTCTGGACTCTCCTTGGCATGCATGTGACTCCTGTTGCAGTGTCACGCAGGTGAGATGGCCTGACTCAATAAACAATCTAAATGAGCAAGAGACTACTTCATGGCTCCCTTTGAATTCCTGCTCGGAACCTAGCTGCTTCTGGGCCCCAGTACTGTGTGACTGGCTTCCGTGACAACCTTTCATTTCAGTACAGGCCCCGAGCCATTTGGGTCACAGTGGAGTGGACCCAAGTCCCAGTCCTGGCTCCCTCAGCTGGAGAGAGGCAGTAGGTACCCAGCCCCTTAGTCATTGATGGCTGCCTAGAAGACTGGAGTCAGATGAAATACTACCATTAGAATCCCCAGAGGGGGAAGTCTTCAAAGGACTGTCCAGGCCCTTCCCATTACCCTCTGTCCCTGCCCTGTGGGGACAGACTGAAGAGATCTTGGTTTGGGTTGGGGTTTTTTGGTTTTTTTTTGTTTGTTTGTTTGTTTGTTTGTTTTCTGAGACAGGGTCTCTCTGTGTAGCCCTGGCTGTCCTGGAACTCACTCTGTAGACCAGGCTGGCCTCGAACTCAGAAATCCGCCTACCTCTGCCTCCCAAGTGCTGGGTTTAAAGGCGTGCACCACCACGCCCGGCCTGAAGAGACCTTGTGATAAGAGAAACGGAGATCCAGACTCTTCTGTAACTCCCAATGCCAAAGTATGAAGATTTTGCTTCACCAGCTCAGGGGCTGCTGCGTCTCCTCCTGCACTGACATTTGCTCTTCCCAGTCCCCAGATTAGTCACACACACAGACATCCCACAGTTGGAGAAGCCTGGGCTCTGTGACTGAGCTTTGAGCCTGCAGGTTCCTGAGACCCCCATGGCCTTACAGCACTGGGGGAGCAGGCTCAGCTTGCTGTGCCTTCGCCCACCCAGCTGTCTTCAGAAGGCCAAAGAAGGTATATGATAGGTTTCTTTTGTTGTCTGGGGTCCTGTTTGTTTTTTTACTGCAGTCTGGCTATATCCAGGCCAGCCTTGAACACATGACCCTCCTGCCTCTGCCTCCTGAGTGTTGGGATTATGGAGATGTGACACCTGGCTGTGGCTTTTCTTTTTGGCTTTTTTTTTTTTTTTTGAGGTAAGGTCTCATTATGTAGCCCAGGTTGGACTCTTAACCCTCTTACCTTGTCTTATCCTCTTAGTGCTGGGATTATGGAGTGCCCTGAGTAACTAACAATGTTATTTTTAAAATAAAGGTTAACAATGTTTTTATTTATTCTTCAGGAGCCCTATACAATGTATCTTGAACATATCCATCCCTGCTCCAACCCTCATATCCACTCTTACCATTTTCCCATCCCTTCCCACCCAGCCTTGAGATTTTGTCTTCTTTCTTTCTTTCTTTCTTTCTTTCTTTCTTTCTTTCTTTCTTTCTTTCTTTCTTTCTTTCTTTCTTTCTTTCTTTCTTTCTTTCTCTAGCAAGTCCAGTTTGCGTTGCCCCTTGGGGGTGGGGCCTGCCCTGGCTTGAAGTTCACCTACCAATCAGTCACTTCACTAAAACCTACTCTCCCTCTCTCAGCAGCTATCAAAGACCTCCTCAACTCACCTCCCCCACGCCCCCACCCTTGCTGGGATTTTGTGTTAATTGCCATCTACTTAAAGGGAGAAGCCTCTTTGTGGAGGGGCTGAGTGATGCTCCGATCTGATCTGATCCGTGGGTGTGAGGGCACATCCTTATGAGTCTGGATTAATACTATGTCCATTTAGAAGAGTAATAGAATCAGGTTCTCCCTTAGGGTCCATGACCTGTCTGGCCACGGGTGTGAAGTCATCGCTCCAGCATACCCAGCTCAACTGATGGAAGTTTTCAAAGTCCAATCCTCTCTTGTCACCATCCATGCAGTCTCAGAATGAGAAGGCCAGCCAGAGGTGGGAGGGCATACTTGTGATCCCAGCACTTGGGAGACCGAGTAGCAGGTCAGTCGTTCATTCAATGCCATTCTTGGTACAGAGCAAATTGGAGGAAATCAGGAGAGTGAAAGAGAAAAATAAGGAACTGGGGAAGGAAGGGAGGGAGGGAAGGAGGGAGGGAAGGGAGGGAGGGAGGGAGGGAAGGAAGAGGAGGGGAAGGAAGGAAGAAGGGAGAGGAGGGGAAGGAAGGGAGGGAGGGAGGGAGGGAGGGAGGGAGGGAGAAGGGAGAGGAGAGGAAGGAAGGAAGGAAGGAACGGAGGGAGGGAGGGAGGGAGGAAGGAAGGGAAGGAAGGGAGGGAGGGAGGGAGGGAGGAAGTGGAGGAGAAAGAAAGGAAGGGAAGGAAAGGAAGGAAGGGAAAGAAGGAAGGAAACAAAGGTGTATGTGTGTCTTTAAACCTAGGACTTGTTTAGATTACAAGGCTCTTCCTATGAACTGTCAGGCACACTGTACAGCACACAGCATCTCACAGACATTCACTTAGCTCATCTCACGATAGTCCTGTGAGCAGAGTCTCCCATTTATAGGGATGTAGATACACTCAGCGCCGTGTGGCATTCACCCACCCTCTCATCCCCAAAAGACAATGAGGTGTTAGAACTACCTCGGGAGTGGACCCAAGATTCGTTTGGCTCCAGGAACACTTGTTACACTCACAGCGAAGAACCTGAAGTGCTGTGCTTTGAAGCCACACTGCTGTAGGTCAACCGTGTCCTCCTCCATGGGATTTGTTCAGTTTTAATGAGGGATTCTGAGAGGTCACTACAACTCTAGTTAGGGAATTTAATGGGGTCTAATGGAGGTTAACAAGGTACACTCAACCTTCCGGCCAGGTTTTAGCTTCCCAGGGCCCAAGTGTATTAATAGGAAAAGGACTACTGATCCCTGCAGGGTTTAATGGGGTTAATGAAGCCATCTGAGGTTGGCGAGAGGGACAGTGCAGGAGCACACTTCTGCTAAAGAGTCTTGCTGCTGCAGGTCAGTATGGGTTTATTAAATGGCTGTCACCTGCTGCTTCTTCCCCTGGACACCACGTGGAGAGACAGCCAGGGCTGGTCACCAACACTGTGCCAGCTGGGAGAGCCCTGGTTGGTGGGTTTGGGAGTAGGCTGCTTCCTGGTGCTTTCTGGGTGTTGTCTAAACAGTATAACGGTCATCAGTTATGTGTGCCCTAATTAACATTTGACCAATGGCTCTCAACCTTCCTAATGCTGCAACCCTTTAATACAGTTCCTCATGCTGCGGTGACCCCTCCCCACACCATACAATTATTTTACTTCATAACTGCAATTTTTGCTACCGTTATGATCATGGTGTAAATATCTGATATGCTCAATGGTCTTAGGCAACCCCTGTGAAAGGATCAGTGGACCCCCAGAGAGGTGGAGACCCAGAAATGGTAGAAAATGAGCTTGAACTTCTAATTTCCCTGCCTGTACCTCCCAAGCGCTGGGACTATGGGCATGCACCACCACTTCCCGTTTGATGGGAGTCATAGCCCCATGCCTTCTAGGCAAGCACATTACCGACTAGACCTCATTCCCAACCTCCAAAGCCACTTTTTAAATTGTATAAGTACATATATGTACATTATGTACATTTATATGTATGTTATATATACATTATGCTACCTGTGTGCACACGCAGGGAAGCCAGAAGAGGGCGCCAGATGCCCTGGAACTGGAGTTATAGGTGACTCTGTAAGCCACCCAACATGGGTGCTAGGAACCAAACCCTGGCCCTCTAGAAGAGCAGTCAAGGCCTGTTTACTGTCTCTCCAGACCACTGCTTGTTATTTTTGTTTGGTGGTTTTTTGAGAAAAGGTCTCTCTGTGTATCCCTGGCTATCCTAGAACTCTCTGTGTAGATCAAGCTGTCCTAGAACAGGCTGGCCTCGAATTCAGTGATTACCCCTGCCTCTGCCTCCCCAGTGCTGGGATTAAAGCCCTGCACCACCACTGCTGGGCAACAATGCAGACTTAAATCTGGGCAACACTTGTGCCTTATAAAGGGCCATCACCCAGGTAGGTTTTCATCACGTGCTGTGGAACCCGTGGCAGTGGGGAAGAGGAAAGCAGAAGTCATCAACTGGTAATGTATTGGCCATGAGTCACTGTGTGCCGGGTTGGATGCGAAGCACCTTACAGGCCTTGACAGCTGATACTGGGCAGGCCTTGGAGCAGAACAGCCACCATCTCCAACAGACCGTGCCTACGTGTAAGGGACTATCGTGGATCAGCAGAGCCTGGTGACTGTTGACATGGCCAGGGTCATTAGACCCTCACCTGAGGTTCCAGCTGCTCCCCCCAGCCATTTGTGTGCAATTCTACCCAAATGGCACTTGGACTAAAGGGACTCGGGAAAAGCTAGGGTTTGTAGTCTGGGAGAGCCGAACTAAAGAGGGGCTCCATCAATTGCAACTAGGGGGAAACCATCAGCCCTAGTGGGTGAAGACCTTCCAGTGCACCTGTGCAGCCTCTTAACTGTGGTCTATGAGGAAGCATAGCAAAATCCTGGGTCCGCAGACTGGATTGGTGAAGTCACGCTTTAGTTAGTCTTTGGGTTCTAGGAGGAAGGGTGGACGTTGCTTACATCGCCACAGAGAGAAATTCTTCCCTCTTGACCACATCAGTGTGCAATTACCTAGGACACCCCAGAGTGAGGACTGAGGGAGACCATGATGACACGACCCAAATCCCTCCAGGGATTTGTCTAAATGACATGAAGTTGGACTTGGTTGAAATCAACGTGAACAGTTTCTTGGCAGCCATCTCCAGCTGAGTGGTTTTGTTTCCTCTCCAGCTGCTGATATCACATCTACATTTCTGCCTAGGAATATTTCCAAAGCTGGACATGGAGTGATAGTGAGGACAGCTGCCTGTTAGATAACCTTCCAGGAGGTAGAGAGAATGGTAGAAGCCTGAGGTATATGCTGACAGTCACAGAGACTCACCAAGAGTTCAAGTCCTTTCCTGGGAGCTTACGGTGAGCCTCTTGCATGCAACCCTCAGCACACAGAGAACAGGAAAGTTGATAGTGTCAGAGAGATGAAAGAAGTGTAAGATCGTTAGTCTTATGGAAAACCCACTTTGCCCTCCATCAGCCCAGTACAGCAGATCGATTTCTGTGGGACTGCCAGGCTTTCCATGGCCTCTGTTCATAGAAAGTATGCCCTAGTATTTTGGACTTTGCAAAGCAAGGGGGCCCAGATAAATGTCTCCGCGTGTCCTCGGGTCAGAAAGCCTAAGTGATCTTAGACTGCAGACCCTGTGTTATCTCGGGAATTGGCATCAGGCCCAGAACTTCCGATTGGATAAGCCTGCTGGGTCTCTTCTCGGTGCCCAAAATCTCCTAGGTTCCCATCTGTGCTACTTATCAAGAGAGGCTTTTAGATTTTGAGGGACTTTTTTTGCACTCACAGCGCAGAAGAGGCAGTCTGGCCACCAGGGGGCGCCCTCTCCTTGGTTGGCGGCAGCCTGGGCCACAAGGCTTTGGCTGTTAACTCATGCAGGCAGGTCCTAGACAAGCAGAAACCAAGTAAGAGTTCTGGTCCCGTGCCCTTGATTTGCAGCTGGCCAGTGATCAGAGCCACACAGCCTAGGCTTCTACCCTACAAGCACACACATAAACATGCCACCACCACCATCTCAGACCTGTGACTGGCCTAACACTAGCCCTGCTCTGCCATGCCCTAGGAATTCTGAGCAGGCCAAGGTGCTCATCCCAGCCACCACAGCAGCCATATGAATGGCTGTGGTCCATCGACCACCTCGTCTCAAGGCCGGGCAGTTTTCCATCTTTGCCCCCATCTCCAGGAGCTAGTCTCCCCTTTCATGAAAAGACAACTCTTACTCAGAGAGGTTAAGACACCAGCCCCTCAACACACAACTCATCCAAGGCGCTCAAAGTGGTTGTGAATATATTCTGTGGAATTCAAGCGGGTCTCTCTCCTGACCTCAGTATGTGATATTCAGCTTCAAAACACTGATTTGCACCCATTTTAGCCTGAAGCCTGAAATGAAGACAGATATGACAAACTTCCCACCTTCACTCCCCCCCCCCCTTCTTTTGGAACTCAATTTGTAGACCAAACTGGCCCTGAACTCACAGTGATCCACCTGCCTCTGCCTCCAAGTGCTGGGATACTACCACACCCAGTTTAAAGTTTTTCTTTTCTCCCCACCACCACCACCCCTGGCTTTTTGAGACAGGGTTTCCCTATGTGTGGCTTTGGCTGTCCTGGAACTCTGTAGACCAGACTGGCCTTGAACTCACAAAAGATCTACCTATAGTCCAGGGGTTAAAGGCATGTGCCACCATACTTGGCTCTGGTCAGCCTATCTGAGATGTTAAAGGGCAAGCTACAAGATGATTGACTGGAGCGCTCCTGACTTACAAGGCTCAGGAAATGTCACACCAGCTCACTCCCCCATTCCGGCCTCACCCTAGAACTCAGGTGGCTCTCACTGCAGACTGGAGAGCCAGGCTGTCTGAGTCTGAACCTTAGCTCTTCAGCTTAAGAGTTACACGATTGAGGGGCTGGCGAGATGGCTCAGAGATGGCTCACTGATTAAGAGCACCGACTGGCCTTCCGAAGGTCCCAAGTTCAAATCCCAGCAACCACATGGTGGCTCACAACCATCCGTAACGAAATCTGATGCCCTCTTCTGGAGTATCTGAGGACAGTTACAGTGTACACACATATAATAAATAAATAAATCTTTGGAAAAAAAAAAAGGGTTACACCATTGAATAGACAGTCAAATCCTTGGCCCTGCTTGGTGAAATATACCTTTAATACCAGCACCCATGAGGCAGGGGCAAGGGATCTGTGTGAGTTCAAGGCCATCCTGGTCTACATAGTGAGTTCCAGATCATCCAAGGTTACATAGTGAGACATAGTCTCAGAAAATAAATAAGCGAACAAACAAACAAAACAAAAAACTGAACTCCTGACTCTATAAAGAAGCAGGCAAGTCCGGGTAGTTTAAACAACACTATCTGAAACACACTCGGGAGCTGGAGAGCAAGCTTGATTGGTAGATCGCTACCTAGCATACATGAAGCCCTGAGCTCAGTTCTTAGCACTTCATAAACTGCGATGACACACCTGTTCCTAGCACCTAAGGGGTGGAAGTAAGATAAAAAAATCAAAGTTACCCTCTCATACACAGAGAGTTCAAGGCTAGCCTGGACTACTTAAGAGGTCCAATCACAGTCAATCAATTACAGTAAACACTCAGGGTTTTGTTTTGTTTTAAAGTGGTGGCTTGGGGCTGGAGAGATGGCTCAGCGGTTAAGAGCACTGACTGCTCTTCCAGAGGTCCTGAGTTCAAGTCCCAGCAACCACTTGGTAGCTCACAACAGTCTGTAATGAGATCTGACGCCCTCTTCTGGTGAAAAGACAGTGGCAGTGCACTCATATACATAAAATAAATAAATAGCCAGGCAGTGGTGGCACCACTTTTAGTCCCAGCACTTGGGAGGCAGAGGCAGGCAGATCTCTGAGTTCAAAGCCAGCCTGATCTACAGAGTAAGTTCCAGGATAGCCAGGACTTTACAGAGAAACCCTGTCTCAAAAAACCAAAATAAATAAATCTGAAAAAAAGAACAAAAAGTGGTGGCTTATTGTCATGATCACTGTTGCCAAGTCTGTGTTGCTGATTGACTATTTGTATCTGTATGTGTATAAATGGTTTGGGTGCATGTGTGCCCGGTGCCCCAGAAGGCCAGAAGATGACACCAGATCCCTGGAACTGGAATTATGCACAGTGTGAACTATGTAAGTTCTGGGAGCTGTGCACAGGTTCTCTACAAGAGCAACAAGTGTTCTTAATCACTGGGCTGTCTCTCTAGCACAAGCCTCTCTCTCTCTGTGTCTCTCTGTCTCTCTCTCTCTAGCACAAGCCTCTCTCTCAGTCTCTGTCCCTCTCTCAATTTACTTATTTTTGGGTTAAAGAACCAGCCTTTTTTTAAAAAAATATTTATTTATTATTATATGTAAGTACACTGTAGCTATCTTCAGACACCCCAGAAGAGGGCATCAGATCTCATTATGGATGGTTGTGAGCCACCTTGTGGTTTCTGGGATTTGAACTCAGGACCTCTGAAAAAGCAGTCAGTGCTCTTAACCACAGAGCCATCTCTCTAGCCCAGAACCAGCCTTCTTAAGTCTTTTTTAAAATAGAAATTTAAGAGCTAGAGAGACAGCCCAGTGGTTAAAAACACTGGTTGCTTTCAAGTTCCTGTGTTCGACTCCCAAAACCCAGATGGTGGCCCATGACTATCTGTAACTCTGATACCTTGAGGTCTGACACCATTTTCTGGCTTCCTTGGGCACCAGGCATGCATGTGGTACACAGACATACATGCAGGCAAAACACTCATATACATAACATAATTTTTTTTGAAAACTTAAAGTAATTCTTAAAATAAAATTTAAGTACATGTGTTCATTTGTTGTGTTGTGTGCACATGTGTGTGGGGACACAATGCCAGGTGCATGTGTAAAGGAGAGGACAATTTTCCGGAGATGAGCGCCTCAAGCTTGACAGCAAGCACCTTTACCCACTGAGCCATCTGGCCAAACTATCTCCTCTCTCTCTTTTTTTTTTTTTTTTAGTTATTTATTTATTTTATGTATATGAGTACACTGTCACTGTCTTCAGACCCACCAGAAGAGGGCATCAGATCCCATTACAGATGGTTGTGAGCCACCATGTGGTTACTGAGAATTGAATTCAAGACCTCTGGAAGAGCAATCAGTGCTCTTAACCACTGAGCCAGCTCTCCAGCCCCTCTCTTCCTATTTTTAATATCACAATTTTTAATTTCCTATGTGGAACATCTCTGTGGTTCACATAGAGTTTCTACTCAGTGCTGCCTTAGACAGACACTTTCTTCTATCCAAATGCCTTATGTAGGCCTCAGTTTACCTTCTGTGAGCCTTAGTTTACCTTCATTATGTGGAGTATAATGCCTTTGACCCTGGAATTCATTCTCTGGCCGCGTGTCCCTGGGCAAGTCCATGAAACACAAGCCTGCTAGAAGTAAGTCTGTTTTTCCAAAGTGAACAAACCTAATTAAACAGGCTGTGGGCAGGTTCAATCAAATAATGAAACCAGCTTGCTACACAGACCAGCTAATGTGACCCTGTTCTTATCTGGTTACACTGATGGGGCCCAGGGACACTTTAGACGACCCTTCTCCTTTTGTAGATAAGGAAAATGAAGTTCAGCTGAGCTGCTGGGTAGCTGGCTCAGTGGTAGAGCACTTGCCTGGCGTGCGAGAGGCCTGGGTTCTGGCCCCAGCACCACACTCAGCACGTGCACTCTCTCTCTCTCTCACACACACACACACACACACACACACATTCATATGTGCACGCAGAGACACACAGACGGACAGACAGACAGAAATGGCAGGTGACTTGGCCTGACATTAGAAATAGAAGATGATAGTAGACAAGAGACACTCTGCATGTGAACTTGAGCAAGCTCCTCCTCTTTGTCTGTAGAGTCTCAGTTTCCCCTTCTGCGGGCTGCCTGGAGCCCTAGCTAAGCCCTAGCCAGGCTGCACAGTGGATGCGGGCTTGTGGGCTGAGGTCTGATGCCTCACATTGTCCATTCTGTGGGGGATAAATGTGCATTTCTGTTGGGTTTAATAACATCTGCGGGAGCTTTATATAGTGCCTGTGTCTGCTTACATTAGACGATGTGTATTAGAGTTAAGAGTCTTTCACTATTTCCCACATAAACTGTGTTTTTTATGGGGTTGGGAGAACTCAGCTGTAAAAACTCTCAGCTGAAAAAAAGAAGTTTTCTTTTTCACCCAAACAAATTGAGTTGAAATCAGGAGTTGGCTTCAGACACTTTAGAACATGCATATTGTTTCTCTCTAGTCACTTTTCATTTGAGAATAAGGCTAACGGATTTTTTTTTTTTTAAAGTTTCGTTTCTTTTATGAGGATTTAGCTGGGCCATAGTTTAACGATGTGGAGGGAAGGTGTTCTGGCCTTTTCCAAAAGAACCCTGCGTCCTAAATAGGCACAGCTGCCTTCTGTCCCTACTGCTGTCCCCTGGCCCTGGGGCCCTGAGCTAATAGTGACTTCACTCCTCTTTCCCTGTCTGTCCCAAGGAAGTCTCATGCTTGTCTGGTCCCCTAGTAGACTCTGGGGACTAAACAGTGCTCAAAGAGGTAGAAGCAGACCTGGCTGTGAGATGGTGCGGCAGGCTTCCACATTTGATCTCCTAAGTTTGTTCCCTGGAACCCAAGGAACAATGGAAAGAGAAAGCGCCACCATGAGGTTGCCCTTTGACCTCCACACTCCCGTTCACACGCCCGCACACACTCATCTGCACACACTAATGGATTTTTTTTTTCTTAAGAAGTGAGAGAACTCAGAAAGGGTGAATGAGGGATTCCGTGTGTACGAACCGAGCACCGAGCGGCTGCTGTGTGGAATACTGGGACGGAGGGAGGCTCCTGGGGTCAGAGTGTTACTTAGCTACAGAAGAGAGATCCAGCCGGGCGTGGCAGCGCACGCCTTTAATCCCAGCACTTGGGAGGCAGAGGCAGGCGAATTTCTGAGTTAGAGGCCAGCCTGGTCTACAGCGTGAGTTCCAGGACAGCCAGGGCTACACAGGGAAACCCTGTCGGGGGTGGGGGGCGGGGTGGGGGAGGAGATCCTGGAAATGGAGCTGCCCTCTCCATCCAGCAGAGGGCGGTCTGGAGGAGGTCAGAAAGCCAGATTCCCCTCACAGGCATAACCTCTTCTTTCTCCTATCTACTCTACCTACTTCAGTGGAAATCAACTGACCTTGGCTACATGTGTAAATACACACACATACACACACTCACACAGAAGTGTGCGGACACAGGCACATAGCCAGAAGGTGTTACACGGTGTAAGGGTGACAGCCATTTCTTCGCCCTGATCGGCCTTTTTTTTTTTTTTTTTTTTTTTTTTGGTTTTTTGAGACAGGGTTTCTCTGTATAGCCCTGGCTGTCCTGGAACTCATTTTGTAGACCAGGCTGGCCTTGAACTCAGAAATCTGCCTGCCTCTGCCTCCCGAGTGCTGGGATTAAAGGCGTGGGCCACCACGCCCGGCGTGATCGGCCTTTTATTGTCTGTCTTTGCTACCTTGAATGAAATCTGTTACCTCTTTAAGCCTTAATCCAGCGAGAGCCAGGCTTCTGTGAAATGATGTATGCTAAGGGTTTGAGGAGCCTGCTTTGTGAACTTTAGTTTCTGTTTTTAAACTAAGAAGAGATATATTCACGGCGGAAGATATAGTAACTCTTTCGAGACTGATGTTTGCTGGGCTATGTTGATTTCTGATCTCTATTTGGACCATTTCTTATTCGTTGTGTTTATACCCACAGTGCTCAGTGCAAGGTAGACACTCAAAGTGTGGGTTGGTTATAGCATAGAAACTGAATTGAAAGTGTGCTGGGAACGGAAGGGAATTAGGTTGCAGCTTTAATGTAAAAAGCAATATTTAGTCATTGTAAAAAAACAAAAAGTTTTTTTTTTTTAAAAACAGAGCAAAGCAAAAGGAAGTTAAAATTTGCCTTTATTTCCTCGTTAGAAATAAAGGTGAAAAAATTAGCAGGGTCTGTAATCCCAGTATTTAGGAGACTGACACAAGAGGATTAACAAGTTCAAGGCCAGCCTGGGCTATAGAGAGAGACCAAAACAAAAAAAAAAACAGAAAAACAAGAAAACAAAACGGCAAAGGTAGAGGAATAAATGCCTTCATGCCTTGTCTGTTATTTCCTACGAATGACATATTATTTTATATGAAAGGATCATTTGGGCAATATGTAGTTGTCCAGAGAGATGTTCCTTCATATATCAAGGAGAATTCTCTTGGTGGTGGTTATATCCCAGTTGTTGTTCAAAAGGCTAAGTCATAACCGCTCTACTCTAATGGATTTCTTTAAGTCAGTCTCTAGCCTGCCTGGGGTCTTCAGTTGTCTGGTACTCTCTGGTACACTGTAGTTAAAACCAGCAATCCCTATTTCTTAATGTCATACCCCTGGTGCTTAAATTTTTGAGTTGTCATCTATCCTACTTCAAATCTATACTTTTGAGAGAAAATATATTTAAATGAAATAATAGCAGCATGGCTTCTGCCGCCACCGGTTTGGGGTGAGCTCAGGCTCTGAAGATATTTGCTGAAGTTGGAGGCTGAAAAGGGCCAGAAGCAGGGAGCTCCTGTAGTTGTGGCCCTGGACAGAGAGTCCCTGGCCCGGGACTCAAGCTGGTTTTAGGCTGCACAGTCCCTTTCTGCCCCCAGGGCTGGGATTTACCAGGGCCAGGGGTGGGTTGCCATTAAGCATTTGGAAGCCCAGGTCAGGCTCAGGATTTTGTCTCCCATGAGCATTGGAAAGTCCTACTTACAGGACCTGGGAATGGGACCATAGGCAACTGAGGTTACATTTAGGGGTCTAGTCCTCTCAGCCTAAAGAAAGGTTGGGGGCAGCTGGACCCGGGTGTCCCTGGAAAAGCCTGGCTGTGTAGGCTGGGCTGAGGAGGTACCCAGGCTAGGTACCCTCTCCACCCCGGACTGTAAGGAAAGAGGACGCGGGAGCACATTCTTCCCGAGCTTAGAATGCTTTGCCATGCTAAAAATAGAAATGGGAACGGGACCCCTAAGAGGGTTGGTGATCAAGACCTGAACTAGAGTCCTGGGTTCGAGTCTAAGGAAGGTTTGCTCCCTCGCTCCATTTCCTAAGGCAGGCCAGAATTTCCAAAAGGGAAAGAAAAATCATAACGAGCCTCGGGTTTCCTTTCTGCTTGTCCCGTAGGGGCCTCGGAGGCCGGGGGAGGGGCGCGCCGGGCGGCTCATTACGACGAGGTGTTGGTCTAGTTAAAGCGCGGGCTTGTTTGATCTGGCGGCGGGTGGCAGAGGGAAAGAAGAAGAAAGGATGGGGGCGCGAGCAGGGAGAAACTCACACCTCCCCCGCCGTTTCCTAGCGCCCATAAAACACCTTTTATTAACTCCTTCGCGTCCGGAAAGGCCCGCGTGGCCTCGCAGCCCCTGCCACGGTGTTTACAGCCCAGACTAATGGGGCCCCATATTCACCCCGATGTCGGGTGGAGGCGTCCACCCAGGGTCTCGGTCTTCACCCCCAGCCACAGCCCAAGGCCTGGAGCGCCCTTCCCGCCTGGTCCTCAGCAGGAACAGGCCAAGATCTGAGCACGCGCACTCAATGCCGAGTTCGGGCCGCGGCGCCGGTGGACCTGGGAGCCGTTGCCAGACAGGAGGCACTCGGCTGCGTCCACACGCAGGAAACCGATTGCTGGCACGCGACCGTTATTCACCACCGCAGAGATGCCTGTCTTAGCGAACCCCGGTTTAGCTCCATACTCACCCGTACCCCCAAGCAAATGCGCCAGCGGTGAACACGCAGTTGGGGCCACGGAGGCCGGCTCTGGCCGCATGCATGGGCATCCTACACCACACATGGTCTCATAAGTATTTAAGTGTTCTGTTGCGAGAGAGAAACCTCAATGTAACCATTAACATGAGGTTATTTATGTATAAAATATTAGCAGTTACATAGGAGTGAGTCTTTGTTGCCTGCGGGGCTTGAAGTCGGGCTAAGAGGACCAGTGGAGTCCCAGGCTCTATAGGAGTGGCTCTCACAGGAGCTCAGCATTCCCCAGCACAGAGGCGGGGCTCCTTTGTGTGGCAGCACCCCTTGTACCTCCACAAAAGCTCAATCCACACACCAGTGTGCAAGCTAGCCTAGGAATTCCCAATCAAGTAAGTCGTTGTTTGTTTCCTTTCTCTGCCGTCTTCCCTCCCATTTCCACGAGTGACTCCCGCTTGCTACTCTCTTCTGAAGAATTGAATCTACTTTCCACACTTCAGTTCTTTGCCTCCCGCTTTCTCACAGTTTTGATTGGTATTTATCAAAGAAGGGGAAAGGGAGAGGCTGGGGGTGGGGGGCGGGCGCCGTAGAACCACACAAGCCTGCGAGAGTCTCTGAAAACTTTTTATTAAGTCAAGAGCATAGATACTGCTTTGGCAAAGGGTGGGGCTGCGAGTGGTCACACTGATTTGAGGTAGAAAGAGGGTGGGGGTAGGGAGATGTATACCTGAGAGCAACAGGCATGATAGGTAGTTTAAATACGTTACAAATTCAGCAACGAATGGGAACGCTTTTATTTAGAAGGAAAAGGAAAGAAATGAAGGAGAAGGAAGGAAGAGAAAGAGGAGGTAAGAGGACGGAAGAGGGGAAAGGAGGAGGAGAGGGGAGGGAAGGGAAGGGAAAGGAAGGGAAAGATTTCCCTTGGAAAGCAGAGGTGCTGCGCAAGGGAGCAACGCCTTCCCTCTAGGTAGGAAGTGTAGCGACAAGAAGGAAAACCATCGCTGCTCAGGAGAGGTCAACCCAGGCAGCGTCAGTCTTCCTGGTTAGAAACTACCAATTACTCTTATTGCATTTTAACTCGAGAAGGCATCAGGGTACTGACGCAGAGCCAAGAAGGGGACGAGAGAGCGAGCCAGAGAGCGGCGCGACCATGGCTTTTGGGGTTGAGTTCCACCCAGATGGGTTGGAAGGGTGTGTCTTCGGGGGCTTGGTCTTCTCCAGTCCCATCTTGAGTCGAGCCTTCAAGAGCCGCCCTCGGCGGGAAGTGAACATATATAAAAATTTCTCTTTCTCTTATGTATTAACAAATTCAAATGACATTGCACGTGCGATCCTAGTGGGTAGTTGCAACCGCCGACCCTCCGGTGCTCCGCAGAGACTGGGCGAAACGCGCGCGGGCACCGGGAGACCCGCCGTAGCCGCTGCGTCCTTTCCTCTCCTCTCCACGTAGCCAGGTGGGCCAGCCTCGGCCGGGTTCTCCGGCGGCGTTGGCCTGGTCTCACTGGTTTAGCTCCAGCGCCCAGACTTGCTGAGGCCAGCCGGTGCGCCCTTTAATCCTCTTCTCGCCGGGCCCCGAGGCAGGAGGGAAGCTTTCGGGCTGCTGAGGCTGTCAATGGACACAAACAAACAAACAGAAGGCGAGAAAGTCAGGTTTAAGTTATTCAGTTCGGTCCCGCCGGCTTGGAGGGGAGTTTGGGGAACGGGTTGGGAGCAGTAACTGGGCGTCCTTAACTAAGTGACAGATGTCTGTTTGTTGAACCACACAATCAGGATTATAAATCTGCCTTTATGCTCTGAGTTCCTGGGGTCCGGGATGGTCTGACCAGCTTGGAGAGGTTTACTATTGAGAATTAGACAAGTCTGGGTAAACTGAATCTAGCTTTAAGGCGTCTTGGGCAGAGGAAGCCAGCATCACAGAGGCCTGGTGTGGGAAGGGTGGGAATAGTAACCCAGTCGGTATATATCTCGTTCCAGGTTATCAGCCTGGCGTAGGATCTTGGCTTGGATGCAAGTTGGGTGCTGGCTAGTACCAGTGCTGGGAGCCTCCCTCACTACCTAGGGAGGAAAGAATTGGCCTGGCCGCCACAGTCTGGGCCCATCTCTCTAGCAGGAACCCAGTGCGGTTGTTACTTGCAAGTAGTGCCCTTCCAGGACCAGGATTGGCCCTAGAACCGCTTCCACAAGGTGCTCCTCCCTCCCGCCCCACATCCCCAGCCCAGGCCTCAGGCGGCTGAGGCTGGGAGTCTGTCTTTCCGGTGGCTCCAGGTAAGCCAGCCCTACTTTGCCACAGACCCCGAGGGTCAGATAAAAGCCACCGAGCTCCCCAGTCCACACTGCTGTGTCTAGGCCTGAGCCTACCAAACAGGGGGAACTCTGGCGGCCAGAAGTCCCACCGCCCCTAGGTGGAAGATCACTCAAACTGGAGAAGACCCAAAAAGGCTGACTAGGCAAGCGCAAAGGCCAAAGCCCTTCCTGTTTGTTGCATCCAAAGCCTTGAGATTGTCTAGCCCATCACCCTGTCCCAGACTAGATCCAGACTAGGAGCAGACTAGACCCAGCCTTGAGCTGCCTTTCCACCCCACTTTTCCCTCCAGTGGTCTACTGTTTCTCCAATTAGTACATTAATTGAGGTAAATAATCCTTTCCAATAAACCCATGGGAATCGAGTAATTCAGATATTCATAATTAAGCAAATGAAAGAATGAAGCCTCGACTTGTATTGGGTTTTTGTGTTTGGGTTTTTTGTTTTGTTTTGTTGCTTTAAAAACTGTTTTGGGAGAACATCACACGTCAGTGCAGTATTTAAGTCATTTCCTACTTTCATTCTCAACCTGGCTTCCAGAAGGGCCCAGGGAAGACTCAAAACACCTTCAGATTTAAAACAAACTATAATATAGAATATAGCCCCTTCTTGGAAGCCCAAGGTTTTCAATTCATCTTGTAAGGCCCTACGATCACTTTTAAAAAGCAAAATTCTATGTTCACTCAGCAATGACTGTGCACACAATGGCAGACTGTGTCGACCTCAGAACTCTCCCTAGTCTTTCAGAGTCCCACCCAGAACACAGCTCAGTGTTTGCAGGCCTGTTCTTACTTACCCCAGCCCGCACCCTTAGCTGGAACTTATAAGCCCCGGGACTCACCAACTCCCTTTTCCGCTTGCTTTCGCGACCACCATCCGTCTTTTTGAGTTCAGCCTTGAAGGCCTCGGGGTCACCTGCTTGTGCATCCTTGGCCAGCACGTCCATCAAGTAGGCGATGTAACTGGTAGCCAGGCGCAGAGTCTTGATCTTGGAGAGCTTGGTGTCGGCGGGCACATTGGGGATGCACTCACGCAGCTCCGCGAACGCGCTGTTAATGCTCTCTGTGCGTCTCCTCTCCTTCTTGGGTCCTGAGCCTTTTCGTTTGGGCAGGCGGCTTCCAAGAGCCTCCAGCCGACCTGGGCTCTGACTCGGCCTGGCATCGGGACCATAGGCAGCCGCTGCTACTGCGGTGGTAGGTGGTGGCCCGCCGGCAGGGAAATCTGGGGCAGCATCAGCCGGGCTCAGCAGCCAGCTCTGGAAGTAAGGCCGCTCCTGGTGGCAACGCGAGGCCGGGCCAAACAGGAAGGGTTCGTGGAGCATGGGGTGCGGCGGGTGTGAGTGGTGATGATGGTGATGATGTGCGTAGCTGCCCACGAGGTTCATGTTGGAGAGGCTCCTGGCCTGTGCTGTCAGCCCAATTAGCACCGCCCCATGCGCCCCACAGAAGGGGGTCACCGTGGGCTCCAGAGGCAGCGAACTGGCTGGGGTTTGGAGAGTCCTGAGCGAGCAAGGCTGGAGATGACACGAAGGACCTGCCGACCTCTTGAAGGTTTCTGTAGGCAACGAGGGAGAAGGGTTCAGACGTCCAAAGACCGGGTTTAACCCTTCTGCGGACTTGCCACCAGGATCCTGCTTATATAAGGCCTCGGCTTTGATGTCAACCTCTAGCCGGAGCCAATGGCAGGAGGAGGGAAGGGGGTGGCGGTCCCAAGTTTTATGCTCAGCAAGCGCCACACAATTCTAAGCTGACCACAGGGACTGAAAACCCGCCCCGCCTATGTCCCTCCCCTCTCCCAGTTCCCCTCCTGGAAGGGCGGGGGCTACGAACTTGAGGCCAGGCCTGCTCACTCCCTGTACTGAACCTACCACCCTTTCTTCATGGATCCAAGGAAAGGATTCTAGAATTATCCCTTGAAAACAGACAGAGCCTCATCAACACACACACACACACACACACACACACACACACACACACACACACACACACACACACTTGATTTCACAGATAGGGAAACTGAGGACCAGAACAAATTGTTGTTTTTAGGCCTGAAATTCAGAATAGGATATGCAGCATTCCTGAACCCGAACTGCTCATCGTGGGAGCCTGAAGGCCATTGGGCCCAGCAGGGAAGTAGGCTAGGCCCTAACACCTATAGCCCCACCTTTAGGTCCCCTGCTTCAGGCAGGACCTGGAGCTGCTGCCCAACAAGGTGGTCTCCTGAGATCCAGTTCTCGCCCAGCTGCGGACTTCCAGAAGAGCCTTCAGAGGCCGAGGTGGAAGTGGGAGGGAAAGGGAGCGGGGCTTCCAGCTCTTGGGCACTGACCAGTTTGTTCCGGGCTTGGGGGTTGGGGGTGGAGACGGTGGCTGATCTCTGCTCCTCTAGCCTCTCAGGCGCCTGGTTCGGTGTAAACGCCGGCAGGCTGAGCTGGTGGCGAGGCAGCCTGGCGGCGCCTTGGCCCCAAGGCATCTCTGTGGCAGGACTCCCCGGTGTCTTCGGAAGATTCGCACGTAGGGCTAAGGAGCCGGCGACTGCTGGGCTGCTCACTCCATCTGGCTCGCCACCTGCATGAAAATCTTTGATCCTATAAAGATACTTCCACTGAGGCTCACACTGGAAGAAACCAGCCCACCCCCACCCCTGATATCCACGGAGAAACAGCCTAGGCGCTTCACACTCACTCTGCTGAGGCAGGGAATATCTGTGCAACCTTGTGTTGCTCCCCATCAGCCTAGATTCTCCAAGGTGGGATTCCACAAAGAGATGGCTTTCCAAGAGTTGATAAGAACGTGGGAGACCAGGCTTTTAAGCTTGAAACTCTGGGTCTTCTTCATCTTTTCATTAAGGTCCCTGTCCCTAGGACCCCCTCCATCCTCACCAACATTTCTGGTCTCGCTCCTTCCCTAGGTGGGCTTGTGCCTATCAAATGTCAGTTAAGGGGGGAAATGAGATGATGTCAAATTCTTTTTAATTCGCTTCTGATCCAGCCACTCGAAAGTTGCTCGCTGAGGCCCAGCTTGTGTAAGACAATTACCAGGCAGGGACAGTGGGAGAGAGGCCACCGTGCGCAGACGGGATGTGAGGCCCAGTAGCAAGTGGGTAAGTGAAAACGAATGTGGAGTAGGTCGTGGGCTCAACAGATGACAGTCCCTGTGTGTGAAATCCTAGGAATGTGTGCGAATTGTGATTTCTGCGTGTCTGTGAGAGTAATCTCGCTTTGAGGCGTGGATGGAAGCTCAGTCGCTGAGGTCTGAGCCCCAAGGTCCCACCTGTGAGAACTGGTTGTGCAAGAGATTGTGAGCGGCAGTGGAAAGAGATCCGGAGAACCTCACTTTCCTGCCCCAGGCGAACTGGAAACCCGCTGCTTTTGCAGGCGCCTGGCGCCCGCAGCGCTGGGGTTGGGCTCAGCCAGGGGCCTGGGGAAGGCTCCCCGGGAAGGCGCCGGTTCCGCAGCTGCGCAGCTGCTCCGCGGGTTCTTGTGCCCTGCGGGTTGGGAGTCACTCTCAGAATGAGGGAACCTGGGTGGAAAGGGCCTGGATTCTCAAGACAGCACAGTTCTGACTCCAGCAGTCTTCATCCTGGACTCCATGACAGGTCCATACATATACACAGGCTCATCCCTTCGCCGGCACACACAAACACCGGCGTGGTGTTCTTACAGATGTCTTCCACCTTAGCAATAATACAGTGATATGGCATGTGTACACTAATGCAAGATCCACACATTCCTGGGATTATTTTCCCCTACAGGATGTCTGTCATCCTCTGAGTGGGTTACACATTGGAGCTTCCGATTTGGGTACTCAGGGATACACGAAGGTCAGTTTTATCAGAGGCTCACTGGATGTAGGGGTATACACATGTTCTCATAATATTTTTTAGTTACACTGAATTATTTGTGGGGGACACATGCGTGCTATAATGTGCGTGTGGAGGCCAGTTCTCTCCTTGCAGTACCTAAATCCTTGGGATTAAACTGAGGTGGCCAGCCTTGGTGACAAGCACCTTTGCCCACTGAGCCATCTTGCCAGACCACAAGCATTTATTTTATTTTAACTAATTAATTAATAACAGAGTCTCCTCCTGCCTCACTGAGTGATCTGGGATCTCAGGCAAGGAGGTCACCACCACCACACCCAGTTTCCCTTTGTACCCTTTTTCAAATTCTTCAGAGTTATATCCATAACACAAACTCTCAAAACCCCCAACTTTCCTGGGGAGCTCAGTGGTACAAGTAGCCTGAGGTAACTTAGGAGACTGAAGCTGGAGGGTAGAGTCGTCCAGGAGTTCCCTTAACTGGTGGTCAGCCGTGGACAAAAGTCAGGAGCGAGGAGCTAAAGCTAATGGTTTTTCTGGTTTTAGTTCTGGATTTGTTTGTTTGTTTGTTTTAGTGATGGATAAGTGCATGAAATAGATTCCATACTGAAAGTGTAAAATTTAATGTGAAGTGTTGCAGTTTCTATTCCAAATGCTTATTCTAACTGTATAGAAGTTCGTCAAGTTATACAGATGTTGGGTCTGGTTATTTTGGGTGTGAGATTCTTTTCTATTAATTTGTACATTTTTTAATAATAACTTTTTTTTAAAAATAAAATAAACATCAGACTGGGCAGCACAAAAAGCCACTCTCAAAACCAACAATAGCATCAGCCTTCCCCCAAACACACACACACACACACACACACACACACACACGCACACACAAGAAAAAAGAACACTAGACAACATGTATATAGACCCACAATAGTTCACGGATAGACATTCTCATCCATTGGCAGGCTCCACTGCTCCATGGCAACGCACAGTCTCCATATTCAATCTGACCTGCATGTGCCTCCTGCATAGTTTCCAAACACCCTGCACACTCGGGGTTTGCACGTATATACAGTCTTAGAAGATTGTCACATTGACAAAATGAAATTGTACATCAGTGCTCATATTATCAGGTCACCCACAAGGACAATGGACACTCACACAGGGTCACACTAGCATCCATATAAAAAGGCATAGCTTTTCCCCCCAGCAATGGGAGGCCCTCTTTCTTGACATTACACAGATCACTTAGGCCTGCATATCTGGCCTAAACGTTGCAGTAGAGAATGGATTCAAGTACAAGGTAAGAGCCGTCCCCCACACCCCACAATCCCAGGGGACCCCTGAAGACTCCCAAGTCACCTGCCTTCCCAATGAGTGTTTAAAAAGGAGAATGCCTTCCAACCTCCTAAAAGTGGCTCAGGAATTGATTCAACAGGGTCTTGTGCAAGACCTGGTGGGTCTTGGCATAGGACACTCAAAATTATGAATATCAAAGAGAGGACAAGGTTTCTAGACTCCAGGCCCAGCCTTCCTAAGTGTGTTGAGTGACACCTGGGGCTCAGATGAGCCCAAGATATGGGGGAGGGGGGGACGGCTGGAACAGTGGACTGTGGTTTTCTCTTTCCTGCCTCAGGCTATGCAATAATGTGGGGGCTTGCATGAATTTTGATAAAAAAAATGAGGTTTCCAGCTGTTGGTTTGTGGAGTTGTTTGGTTGTTTGGTCTCCCGATGCCCAGGCTGTAGCTCAGGTGGAACTTAAACTCCTCATCCTGCTGTCCCTGCCTCTGAAGTGCTGTGACTCTAAATGCACCACCCCATCCTGCCCTGTCAAATTCTAGCATCCTCTAGAAACATTGTTTCTTTTCCTCTCCAAGCCTCAGTTTCCCCATGTGCAGAGAAGGGCATAGGGCTAGCCAATTGAGTTTGTCATTTCTGCCTCTTCAGGATTGGTTACATAGATCCAAAAGGAAGTCTGCTACTCTCCTTCAGTCTACCTCTGCCGATGAAGCCTTGGGAGCCAAGCACTCAGGGGAGTCTCCTGTCAGTCTCACAAAGCCCTCGGTGCCCCTTTAAGTTGATCTGACTCTCATAGAGGCAGGCTTCCCAGGTCTGTCCCCAGTGATACTGGTGACAGGGGGTAAGTAGTCTTTCCCAGGTGACAGACAGGAAGAATACTATCCTCTGAGGTTAAATAAATGGTGTCCAGGAGAAGCAGGCAATAGAGGAGTTGGAACTGTTGGCTCTGCTCCCTCTCTGAATCTAGTTTCCTCTGCCTGCTACGGAGATTCAGTGGAAGCTTGAGTGAGGTTTGATAGGGCTAGGGCCATCGTTGATGTGCCATAGCACCACATAAAATAAGAAGAAACTCCGCTCACAACAGTCCTGAGTTTTGGACTGAGGAAAAACTGCCCCCTTGACTAGACAGCAACATCTTGCGCTGGACAGCCCTGCGAGGCTCCGGATTCTTACTGACATGGCTCTGCTGGTGGGGTTCGGTCCTCTCCTTGTTTTACTGGTCCTATAGAACCCAACTGCCGTCCCACAAGATAAAGATTGAGTCCAGGGGAACCCGAATCTCAGTCCCAGACCTTGGGCCTGGTTTTATGTGCTAATGCCCCAGTATGTGTGTGAAGGGTGGGGTCTGCTACCTCCAAGGTCTTAGCTTCCCGGGATGGCTCTGGGATGCCCTGGAGAGAGGCCAGCCCCCTTTCTGCTCACCCCACTGCGGCCTGCAAGCTCCTGAGAGCGCGCACCCAGGCGCCCACAGCATACCCCGCGCAAACCCCGCGATTCGTCGAGTCCAGTGACCTTGACGCCACAGGCAATCCCCGCACCGAACCCCTTATCTAAATAGGGCAGTAAATCAAGGACCTGTCAGGGTCCGGGTAATTACAGGAACTCCATAAAAAGGACCCGGCCGGCCGCCTGTTTATATTAGCGCGGTGTAAAATATTCTCGCTGTCTTAGGGAATCGCGTCGCGCAGGAACGCGCCATAAATCAGCCCTCAGGCCATTTGCCGCGGCAGCCTGAGCGCGCAAATCCCTTAAACATTTTTTGGTCGCATCTAAAAAGGGTCTTGGGTTTTCCAATCTGGCCTGACTTACTCCTCTGAGCAGAGAGAGGTAGGCAGAGAGAGGGGCTGAGGTCTCTGACCTCAGGACGCTGTTAGAAAGTGAAGCCTCCTCGCTTTGGCGTGGGGGATTTGCAGAGATACTGTAGGGACCCACTTCTAGCTTTCCAAGGAAAATGAGGCCAGAGAGGGGAAGGAATTTCCCTAAGGGCACACAGACTGATAGGTAGAGCTCAGACCTCCTGAGTCTGGAGAAGCAACCCCTTTCTTGAGATGAGCAGTGGTCTGGTCGGGGAAACCGTCTAAGCCAGAAGTGATTTTTATCTACCGTTAAATTCATAATTTTATGAGAATCCTCTTGTGTGCTCAGTGGCTTCTGAGTCTTTGATTCACTCCCTCTTGTTTGACAGGTGGCAACAGAGACCCAGAATAAGAAAAGGTACCTGTAGCAGGGTGTGGCCACACACAGGTCCTCAAGGGCTGGGTCTCACACACACACACACACACACACACACACACACAGAGAGAGAGAGAGAGAGAGAGAGAGAGAGAGAGAGAGAGAGAGAGAGATTGCATAAACCGTATACATTTTTAACAACCTCAAAAAATTCAAAATCTATTTAAGGTAAACCCACCACTCCTGCCTTTTTCTAATGAGTAACATAAATCAAGCTTATGGAAAAAAAAGAATATTAAATTTTCCGTGTCCTCCCTCCAGGCTGGGACCAGGGGATTCTGAGAGAATTAAACATGGATGTGCTTTCTCCAGCCCCCCTTTTCTGTCCCCCACCCCATTCTCTCTCTCTTCCGATGTCTGTAAATGACAACGTGTTTACACAAGTTTTTATGTTGTCTGAGCTTCGTCCCAGCTCCGTTCCCTCTTGTGTGTATTTTCCGCACCGAGAGATGTCTGCTTCGGGAAGCCGGGAAGTCTTCAACCTAAACAGAGCCCAGTCTGATTGGAAAGTGTATTTATTTGAAAAATCGTAACTCACGGTTTTGGTGAAAACGGCCCCCAAATTTATGGGATGGCTCGAGGTGCGGTGGTCATAAATCAAGAAAACCCGACACCTTCTGCCCTGCCCCCTCCCAGCACCCCCAGCACTGGGGTCCTGAGGGAGTCCCTGTCCTCTCAGTTCCTCAGCTCCCCAGTCTCTGCGGCCAGCCCTACAGCACTCAGTGGACCAGAAGGCAGGTGGATTTCTCTCACCAGGCCTGATGGCATCCAGGGCAATTTCATCTGGAGTGATCAGCTAACCGTGCTGTGTATTTGGGGTATACTCATTTTGTTATGTTAGATTTGGAGTTCTGGTAGTTGCTCTCGGGGCTGCCATCCGCCCAGCCATTATATACTCAGAGGGTTATCCGGGCTCTCTGCGCTGGGAAGGTCAGTTTTGAGGCCTGAGTTTTTGCTTCCAAAGTCTGGGAAGAGTTTTCCTTTATCAGTCAAATTTTAAACTCCTGGGGTGGGGGTGGGGGTGGGGGGGGTGGGCGGTAGCTCTGGAGTTCAGGTAGTATACCAGGCATGCATAAGACCCTGGGCATCTCTGTTCAATTCCCAATACTGTATGAAGTCCCAGCCAAGACCAAACCGACAGGCTTTACCTAACTTGCCCAGTCTTGACGAGGGCTGGGGTTGGGGGTGTGTCACACTGATCACAGAGGCTGCTGACACTCATGATGGGTTGGACTTTTATATAAAACCTTTCCTTTCCCCTCCCCTTTCTGCTATTTATTTATCTATTTATTTATTTATTTATTTATTTATTTATTTATTTATTTATTTATCTATGTGCTGGAGATAGAGCCAGAGCCTTGCCTGCACACTAGGCAAGCCTCTCCCACGGATCCATCTCACTCCCTAGGACTCCTTCTTTTGACATGATCTCATTTTGAAGCCCTTTGGCTTCAAAGTCACTAATCTAGCTGAGGTTGATCTTGAACTCCCGATCCTCCTGCCTCCATCTCCCAAGTGGATGTCAGGCATGTGCTACCATGCCTTGTTTTTTATAGGTGTATTTCTTACCTTGGTGCTCAGTGCTTGTCACCTGCAGGACCCCCATAGGAGCCAAGGACCTCTAGGTTTGCCTGGCTAAATGAACCTACCTCAAGGAGAAAATCCGAGGCTCTAAATTCCATTACCTTTTTCCCCCAGAGAAGGCAAAAGAATATATAAGAATGGAAACCACAGGTTGTGTGGCAGGCAATCTTCTGAAACCCTAAGGTTGCCAGCCCCCAAAAGCCCCTTGGTTGGGCCTGTTATTCAGACAGAAATAATCAGTTCACAGTAGCATTTAGTTGAAAGAAATGCATACATTTCAATGGAGAAAATCTTGTCTGTGGATGGAAGTCAAGAGAGCTGGTATAATACAGCTTGTGTCACAATGGGTGGGGATAGAGGCCCCTCTTCCACCCTCCCCTCTTTTTAATTTGAGGCTGGAGTGGAGAAACGGATAGCCCCCTCCTCTGCCCTTCTCTAAACCTAAGGTGACCTTGCCCTAACGGACCAAGAATTCTCTAATTCCCTAAATTCTCTAGTACTGCTAACAGCCTGGAACAGAAAGCTTAGAGCTACCAGGAATACAGATGTCAAACTATGGAAATGGTCTCATTAACTGAACCCCTGCAGCTTGGTGTAGGTGGGAAATAGGTGTCAACCAAGACCTTCCTTCACCCAACAGCCCTTAGGAAGAGGCTTCAGCCTGCCAGACTGATTATTTGAAAGAGATCCAGGCTACATTCGTCATCTCTCCCATCATGGTCAGCTGTAAACACACTTTAAAAGAGAAAAACAAAAAGGGGATTTAGGGTCGACAATGGGAAAACCCGCTTAGCCCTGGGCTCACTGGCAGACGCCTTGGGAGAGACACTAAGTTGTATAGCATTTTCCATTTTTTCCCATTAGAGTTTAAATCTCATGGGGCTCTTCTTCTTCCCCTTTGCACACAGTGGGGAGGTCTTCATTAAAAAGCTAAGATGGGTGGAAGGCCTTGCATGTGGAATGGAAGAGCACCCCCATCCTGCCCCCAGCTTCACACTGCGTCTCCATCCTGTTGTGTTGTCCTGGGGAGGATTTTGCTCTGAATTACAAGGGGGTGGAGGAAAAAACACTGAAGAAATCAGAATCATTTTATTCCCCGGTACCGGTACTGTGGATTGAACCATGGGCTTCGTGTGTACCAGGCAAGCACTCCACCCCTGGAACCAAGGGCCCAGTCCTCAGAAACCCCTGAGAAGAAACCCGGTGTTTGGGAAAAGGGAAAGGGGGAGGTTAGGATGGGTTTCCTTTTAGGAAGCCTGAATTTGGGCATGTCTCCTCCTGGTGTGGTCTTGCTCCCTGGCCTCTTGGACAGACACCCCATCAAGTCACCCAGGAGACAGAGGTTGTGTTCTTCAGTTTCCTATAAGCCACCCCAGAATATGACTAAAAGAACAACAGGCTTTCCTAGCTGTGAGCAGGCCCCAAGCCCAAACCCAGCAGCCACACTTACTAAATCCATTTCCATTCATGAAAGCAAAGGCTTCCAACAGTCTATTAGCAAAAAAGGTGGGGGCAGCATGGGAAGAGACAAAGGTGGCATGAGAAGAGAAAGGAAAAGTCCCAGAAAACAGAGCAGAAATTAATCTAATTGCCTGCTCTCCTCTGCCATAAAATCACAGAGGAAATCAGATCTTTCATGTACATTCGTATAAAAACCAGTCAGAATTCGAGCTCACCAAAACCCATTGTGTCTCCAGCAGAGTCTCCTAATTGAGAGAAATTGAATGTACCAGGAGACCAGGCATCCACGGAGCCAGGTTTCCCCCCCTAGGGCGTTTGCTATGGAGCCAGAGAGAATAAACATGGTTGGAAGCACAGGCTAATCGGCAGGCTTGAGGAGAAGGGGACCTTCTGAAAGCCCAGGGAAGAGTGGAGGCGGGGGCTAGGAGAGGGCAGATGCCTCCTCCTATCCCGTGTTAGGAGGTAATGGTATATTTCTCATAAACAGCCGAGTGTCTTTCTCAGCTTCTCACCTGACGCGTGCTTTTTGTTGTTTAAATTTCAGCTGTGACAGATGAAGCTAACCGAACACCAAGATTACAAGCACAGAGGACTGTGGGGTTGGGTGAACGGAAAGATGGAGGGCGCCTTTCTAAGAATCGGAACAGGGCTGTGATTTGTAGGCAAAGGCTGTTACACAAACCCTGGGCAAGAAGGAACCACAGAATCTGGCCCCCAGAACCAAGAGTCGCAATGGTCCAGCATCACCTCCTTCTCTGGACTCTCCTGGGCACACGGACTCATTGCACCTGCTAAAAACACATCCCTAGCTAGCAGTGGCGCTAGAGGAGTGGGTGGAGTCAGCTTTATCCCAGCAGAAGGAAAATAAATGTGTCAGTTCTCATTGTCAGCTTAGTTCATTCATTTATATGCCCAGGACACTTCTTTGATTTTTAGAAAATGTATTTGTTACATGTAAGAACTCCTTCACGGTCCCTGTGGAGAGCTTATTGCACACAGCCCTTAAGGGAGGGTCTGCTCTCAGTAAGCTGAACTGTAGACAATGAAGCAGGGAAAAGAGATACAAATTTCAAGGGTAGGGCAAGTAAATTGTAGCTATAGTTCAGTGGATACAGCAGCACTAGGGTGACGTGGGGGAGGCACCAGGTTTCCAGCCCCTGCACTGAGGCTGTGGGTGGAGGCAAGATCAGTTCTGCCTTTAAAAAAGTGCAGTTAAGGTGGGTGGGGGAGCGTGGGGGGGACTTTTGGGATAGCATTGGAAATGTAAAGGAAATAAATACCCAATAAAAAATAAAGTACAGTTAACCAAGAATGAGCTCTTTACCTACAAAAATTATCCCTCTTGTTAGCAATAGGCTGTCAGGGAAGCCACTCTACAAACAGTATCTATACAAAAAGTTACTATACAAAAGGGAAGAAAAGGCACGTAAGAGCACAAGAGAGAGTCTGACTTTTCTTTCTTTCTTTCTTTTTTGTTTTTTTTGTTTTGTTTTTGTTTTTGTTTGTTTGTTTGTTTTGTTTTGTTTTGTTTTCGAGACAGGGTTTCTCTGTATAGCCCTGGCTGTCCTGGAACTCACTTTGTAGACCAGGCTGGCCTCGAACTCAGAAATCCACCATCTGCCTGCCGCTGCCTGCCAAGTGCTGGGATTAAAGACGTGCGCCACCACTGCCCAGCGAGTCTGACTTTTCTTGATGGCAACAATCTACCTTGACTGACCTGACTAGGGGTCGTTTTGGTTTTCACCAAGAGCCAACATATTCTTAGATACAGTGTTGTCTCCACTGTCCTACCTCAGACACAGAACATGAAAGACTCCAAAACATATTTGCTGAAAGAAATAATTGGTTACATGCAGCTGTGGGATTCAATGGGCTCTAAAGCCAAAATTAAAAAAATTTAAAAAGCATAATTGCACACAAGTGTATCCATCACTAGGACTCCTGGCATGCAAACGTGCATGCTTTTTCCTCCGAGTCTTGTCTCTTGATCTAACAGACTCCTGCCTGCTCTTTCTGGTAATTTTTGGTGTTGTCTTTGCCTGTGGCAGCCCACACCATCAACAAAGGTCAGAACTGAGATGTGGCTTCCCTGCCTTGTACTAGACAGAACAGCGAGTATAGAGGTTTTCTTCAGGCTTCAGGGTGAGCAAAATGTACAGGAAACATCGGAACCAGGGTAGATGGGTGTTCTCTGTTCACAAATGTGTAGTTATTTCTCCAGACCCTTGAGGCTAAGTCTTCTGTCCCTGTGTACAAGGGTGGCAGGATCCTGTGCCACCACCCTCTCATGTATTCGCCACTTAATATCCCAGGGGCTTGGGGAAGGGCACCAGAGAATGCAGATTCAAACCCCATCTTCCCAGCACTAGGGAGGCAGAGGGGTGGCCACAAGTCTGAGGCCAGCTTGGTCTACAAAGTGAGTTCCATTCCAGCCACAGGGTTAACAAGTGAGACTCTACATCAAAAGCAGCAAAACAATCAACAAAATAACCCACTTTGAAACAATAATCCCTAATAAAGCTATGTAATATTAGCTACAGCTGTTTTACATGTCTGCATGTATATTTCTGGGAGCAGTGCTGAGGACCTAATCCAGGGCCTTGTAAATCTGAGGCTATTCCCTAACACTATTTACTGTAATGTATTTATAGTGAGTAAATTACAAGAAATATGGACAGTAATTAAAGAACCCAAACCCCCCATGCAAACAATGCATTTCCTCGGCTTTATCCCTTCATTCCCAAACACTGTGTCCCAAGAACACTCTCTACTAATTAGACTTTATGTCTAGTTGGCTTTTCCTTTACATTATTGTTTTTTAAAGATTTATTTATTATTATATCTAAGTACACTGTAGCTGTCTTCAGATGCACTAGAAGAGGGCATCAGATCTCATTACAGATGGTTGTGAGCCACCATGTGGTTGCTGGGATTTGAACTCAGGACCTTTAGTACTCTTAACCACTGAGCCATCTCTCCAGCCCCTAAATTATTATTATTATTATTATTATTATTATTATTATTATTATTATTATTATTATTTTGAGACAGGGTTTCTCTGTATAGCCCTGGCTGTCCTGGAACTCACTTTGTAGACCAGGCTGGCCTCGAACTCAGAAATCTGCCTGCCTCTGCCTCCCGAGTGCTGGGATTAAAAGCGTGTGCCACCACACCCAGCTAAATTATTTTTTAATAATATATCCTACTACTTCTTCAAGAATTTCATGCAGCATATTTTGATCAGATTCACCTTCCTACGTTTTTGGGGGTGGGGAGTTGAGATGGGGTTTCTCTGTGTTAATAACCCTGTCTATCCTGGAGTTTGCTTTGTAGACCAGGTTGGGCTTGAACTCACAGAGATCTATTCTGGGATTAAAAGTGTGCGTCACCAGGCCAGGCAGTGGTGGCACACGCCTTTAATCCCAGCACTTGGGAGGCAGAGGTAGACGGATTTCTGAGTTCAAGGCCAGCCTGGTCTACAAAGTGAGTTCCAGGACAGCCAGGGCTACACAGAGAAACCCTGTCTCAGAAAAAAAACAAAGTGTAGGTCATCAAGCCTGCTCACCTCCCTACTGTGTGTGTGTGTGTGTGTGTGTGTGTGTGTGTGTGTGTGTGTGTGAGTGTGTGTGTAAAACCATGTCTAGAAAAGAAACGTACACAATGCATACTCAGTATACAAACTGTTAACACATTTGTAATACTTTATTTTTTTTGCTAATATTTTTATTGAGCTATAATTTATAGCATTTATATTGTTTTGTGTGAAACTTCTTATTGCGTTCATTCATTCATTCATTCATTCATTGAGACAGGGTTTCTTTGTGTAGCCTTGGCTGGCTGTTGTGGAACTCGCTCTGTAAACCAGGCTCACCATGAACTCACAGAGATCTGCCTGCCTTCGCTTCCCAAGCACTAGGATTAAAGGGGTGCAACCACACCACCTTACCACATTGACTTATTTTTGTCCTTGTGGTTGGGGTTGGCATGCATGTGAGTATGTGGAGGTCAGTAGACAATTTGTAGGAGATTTATGCTCACCTTCTGCCATGTGAGTCCTGGAAACCAAGCTCACATTGTCAAGCTTGGCGGCAGGTCCTGCTGAGCCATCTTGCTGGCCCATTTGTCTTATTATTTTATTATTATTAGTAGTAGTAGTAGCATCAGCTGAACTTTATGACAGGATCTTATGTAGCCTGGGCTGGTCTCAAACTTGCTACATAGCAGAGAATGACCCTGACAGTTTGGATTATCAGCATACTCCAATACATCTAACTTATTTTATAAAAATTCTAGACAGGATGATTATCATCCTAGACAGAAGAGGTGCAAACATAACAGAGAATTTCTGTTTGCCTTCTCTCCCCCGACACTGCCATCGTACACAACTGAGGTACATTTATCAAAACTACGATGCTAACAGTGATGCGTTGCAGTCCAGCCAAACGCCGGGCTTTATTTAGCTGTCGCCACTTTTTTATTTAGGTCCCTTTTCTGTGCTTGGATTCCGTTCAGGAAGGGCAGTTGTGTTTTGTCTTAGTCACTTGTGAGGGGGTCAGACTGTTTCTAGGGCAGTTTACCTTTGACCAGCTGATTGTTTTTTTTTTTTTTTAAAGGTCTAACTTCAGGCATCATTAAAGTCTTCACCTAATTAATACAGTGGGGTTAAAATAGACTGCACAGGGGCCAGCTTCTTTGCTTGTCCCTGCAAAAGCAGGGCTCAGCTGTAAGGAACTGAAGAGTCTCGGTGCTGTGTGCAGTGCAGAATCCCATCGTCTCTGGGGTTCTTAGCTGTGTATCTCGTGCTGGGCTAACCTGGGGCAGGGTCAGACTTCAGTACGCTGTGAAAAGTCAAGGTTTGCAGCTAGATCCAGAGTCTAGAAGTCATAGAAGGTGTCTACTTCCATGTACATCCTTAGGATGCTGAGACATCAGTATGAGCTAATGTTTAACCTCCTTATCCAGGATCACACAAGCAACCATAATTAAGCCAAGTAAGAAACACACACACGCACACACACACACACGCACAGAGCATGAAAGCCGGGGCAGGGAAATGGCTCAGTGGGTGAGGGTGTTTGCTGCGTTGCCTGACAACCCAAGTTTGATCTCCATCATTTGCACAGTGAAAAGAGAGAACCCATTCCCACTGGTTGTGCGCCGACCTCTCACACAGTGGCACCCATGGATACACACACAATAAACAAACATTACAAACTAGGAGTGCTTGCTGAGGGGAAGGGTCTCAGTGAGCAAGGCTTGATGCGAGTAATAGAGGTGAATATGAGGGAAATCCACACACATGTGAGCACCCCGCTGAGCCCCGCACATGCACATTCCTATACAACAGGCGCCGTTACAAGCTAGCTCACCTAATTGGCCCCAGGTCTACTTCCTCATGTTTGCTTGAGTTGGTCTCACCTTGTTCAGTTATACAGGCATAGCTGCACAGTAGTAGAATATGATTATGATTGGATTATTTTGTTTTTTAATGAACAGAACAGAAAAATGTCAGAATGCTTTTCACAGGTGTTGTCCTGGGCAACTTTTTCTTGTTACTTTTATTTTTAGATTTGTGTGTGTGTATGTGTTTGTTTTGTTTTTCTTTTTTTTTTTAAGATTTATTTATTATTATATGTAAGTACACTGTAGCTGTCTTCAGACACACCAGAAGAGGGAGTCAGATCTTGTTACGGATGGTTGTGAGCCACCATGTGGTTGCTGGGATTTGAACTCTGGACCTTCGGAAGAACAGTCGGGTGCTCTTACCCACTGAGCCATCTCACCAGCCCCTTGTTTTGTTTTTCAAGACAGGGTTTCTCTGCATATCTTTGACTGTCCTGGAACTCACTCTGTAGATCAGGCTGACCTCAAACTCACAGAGATCTGCCTGCCTGCCTCTACCTCCCGAGTGCTGTGACCAAAGTCACACGCCAGCATTAGATTTAAATTTTTTATTTATTATTTTGTCTGTGGTGTGTTCAGTGCAGGGGTGGGGGGGCAACATGTGGTGGTCAGAAGACAAACTGTGGGAATCTCCCCTCCTTTCACTGTGGGTTCTGAAGAAAAGACTCAGTTTATCAGGTTTGGCAGCAAGTTTCTTTACTTACTGAGTGAGTCATTTCAATAGTTCTCCTTTTTATAAAAACATTCTCTCTCTCTCTCTCTCTCTCTCTCTCTCTCTCTCTGTGTGTGTGTGTGTGTGTGTGTGTGTGTGTGTGTGTGCGTGTGTGTTCTTTTGACACAAAGGCTCCTGTATATCCACATCCATGATGGCCTAGAACTCACTACGTATAGCTGAGACTATGGTCAAACTTGTCTCAATCCCCCTGCCTCAACCTCCCACATGCTAGGATTACAGGCATGTGCCACCACACCCTGTTTATGTGAAACTTTCACTTTAAGATGATCTCTGGGTCTGAGGGAGCGTGTCTACCTCTTGAGAGTTCTTATCATTGGTCCTGGCTTGACACAGTCATGAAATTCTGAACTGGCACTTAGAGGTGTGGTGACCCGTTTCCTGTTCCTAATAAACTGAGGGATTCTGGGAGGAGAGGATGGAAGTATCAGAAATTATCTAGTCCATCCCTATTCCTGTCAAGGTCCAGGTGCAGAAACACGAGATCAGAGAGGAGTGGGACTTGTTCAAGGTCACACAGCAAAGCTGGGACTTGGGAATGAAGAATCTTATGTTCCCTTTTTGTCTCCACAGTGAAAGTCCTTGGGACTTAGGGGAACTGCTCTGGAGGCCCACAGCCCAGGGACATGACTGTGGAATGTGTTGGAGAAGTAAGACGCCTTCCTCTGCAGGCCTGACAAGCCAACAGGCCTACGTGTGGCAAGAAGGGGCTATGGTTATCTGCCACCCGCCTCTGTTTCGTTTGGTCTGTCAAGTCCGACAGCAAAGTGCCCCAAACGTGTGAGGCTTGATAAAGGTGGAAGAGACAAGGGTGGGGATGCCAGGACATCAGGGACCAGAGCCTGAGAGATGTTGCAGAGCCTCTCTCCCTCCGGAAGCCCCTCCCTGGGGATTCTGGTGGAGAGTCCCCTCAGCTAGGGGACTGAGTCCTCTCCATCACAATACACAGCAGATACACTCTCAGACTTGTGTGTTGAATTTAGACTTTTTAAAAATTAATTTTACAAAAGTAAAAAAAAAAATCTTACAGGTGTCAAGTGTTGAGCAGATCCCTCATCCCCACCCACATCCCTCCTCCGTCTTCCCTTGCTTGCCCCGCCCCTTGCCCCGCCCCCTGTCTGTCTGCCAGCATAGTTTTTCTTTCATTTAATCTTTACGTGTGTTTTTAATGTGATCATATAAAACAAAGAATCACAACTGGGAGAAAACATATTTGTCTGGCTTGGTTTGGTTTGGTTTGGTTTGGTTTTTTTGAGACGGGCGTTTCTCTGTGTAGCCCTGACCCTCGTGGAACTCACTCTGTAAACCAGGCTGGCCTTGAACCTCCCTAGCGCTGTTATTAAAGGCGTGTGCTGCCACCACCACCCGGCAATAGAACCATAGAGCCATAGAGCCTATGTGCTTCTAGGTACTGAATCAGATCTTCACGCTTGATGGCACAGGCCATTAGCTGCTGAGATGTCTGGCCAGCCCATATCTGTCCTTCTGTGATTGCTTCCATGTGCTTAATATACTTACTTGTCTCCAGCTGCATCCATCTTCCCAAGGACAACATGACTTCACTCCTCATCACTGGCTGTATGTATACACCACATTTTCTTTATCCCTTGATGGACGCCTAGCTTGGCTCCACGGCTTACCTATTGTGCCCAATGCTTAATAATGCAGGAACCCAAAAGGTGCACTGGATTTCACATTGTACTATGACGTTGCAGTGACAAACGTACCACTGTATGGTCACAAAAATACAGACATGTGGATCGAGGGAACTGAACAAAAAATAGACCTGAGTAGCTACAGCCACCAGAATCTTGTCAAAGATGCCAAAAAAATATACACTGGAGGAAAGAGAGCCTCTTTAACAAATAACGCTGGGGAAACTGGGTGTCTGCACATGGAAGAGTGAGAATGGACCCTTATCTTTCTGTAGGAAAATCAACTCCAAATGGACCACAGGCTTTTTTCCGCTGAGAATGGTTCTCAGAAGACTTTATCCTCACAGCATCATAGACCTGTATCATAGGCAAGGCACCACCACGCCTATGATGCCATGTCCACTAGATCTTTATTATCTTTATATTTTATTACACCTATGTGCTTCGTGGGGTAGAGCAAAGGTGTGTGGAGATCAGAGGACAACTCGAGAGAATAGATTGTTTCCTTCTCCCATGTGGGTTCCGGGTCATCAGAGTTAGCTGCAGGTAGCCTTACCCGCTGAACCATCCCCACCCCCCATGCCGCCAGCTAGATTTTGTAAAAGAAGTCCATCATGTCGTTCTTCTGAGTCTCCTCCTCCTCCCCCTTCCTGCTCCCCTTCCTACTCCTCCTCCTTCTTCATCACCATCACTTTGTGGAGCTGGGGATGGCATGCAGGACTTGCACATGCTATGCAAGCACTTCAGCACAGCACTGCATCCAAGCTGATTATTAGTTTCCATATAGAAAGCAATACAGAATTTGGGGAAGGAAACACAACACTCACACGCCTGTCTCCAGAATGGGATCACAGACCATTCCTCCTTCCTTTGTTTTTCTCACTTAGGTCAGGAAGGGCGATAATGGGTGATACGTACTTCATATGACCTGGATGTCTGATGAAGGCACAGTTATTGGTTGTCCTGAGTTTGGGTTTTGTTGTTTGTTTGGTGTGACCATGACATCATGTGTGTGATTTTCTTTTACGTGTTTCCCCCTCTCCTGTGTGTATGTGTGGGTGAACATGCACATGTATGTGGAGGTCAGGGGCTGACAGTGGATGCCGTCCTCCTCCTCTTCCTCCTCCTTCTTCTTCTCTCTCTGCCTCTGTGTGTGCTCTTCTCCTTCTTCCTCTTCCTCTTCTTCCTCTTCCTCTTCTTCTCCTCGTCCTCATCCTCCTCCCCGTTCCTCCTCTTCCCCTTCATCCTCCTCCTCCTCTCCCACTTCTTCCTCCTCTTGTCTTCTGTCTTCTCCTCCTTATCTTCCTCCTCCTCCTCCATCCCACCCCACCCCCTTTCTCAGACAGGGTTTCTCTGTGTAGCCCCAGCTGCCCTGGAATTCACTCTGTAGACCAGGCTGACCGCAAACTTAGAGATCTACCTACCTCTGCTTCCCAAGTGTTGGGATTAAAGGTGTAAATTTTATTCTTATTTTTTTAATTATGTGTATCTGTGCCTGGGTTTGTCTCAGAAGCCAGGAGAGAGGGCAGTGGGTCCCTTGGAGCTGGAGTTAAAAACCACTGTAAGCCAGTGTGCTGGGAACCCAGCTAAGGTCTTCGGCCAAAGCAGTACGCTCTTAAACTCAGAGGCATCTCTCCAGCCCCCAAATTTTACATTTTTATTATGTGAAAAAGAATTTTTTTCTTATCATTCACGGTTCTTCCAGCCCTTTAAAAGCCACTCAGAGTGTGGGTTTGCTACTGAAAAAAAGCTAGGCTTTTTCATTTGAGAAAAGGTCTTACATAGTCCACGCTGGCCTCAATTCTCTATACACCTGAGGATAACACTCAACTGCTGATTCTCGGGCCTCCACCTCTGGGGTCCCGGGACAGGACGGACTCTGGACTTCCCGGCAGGAAGCAAGCACTCTACCTACCGGGCCACACCCCAGGCCACACCCCTAGCCCAAGGACTGTCTGCTTTGCAAATGTGGTACCTCACCTTGGCACATGGCATCTCACCATCTCACCCTCTCGGTTGACAAATCTGTCTTCATATCCTGTTACATGAGGGGTAAGAGTCACCCTCTGTTTGAGTACTTTCACTGAACAGAAAGCAGGGGCTGGCTGGGAGGACTGTTTTCTTCGTGGTCTTGTTCCTTCTGTTTTTCCCAGTTTCCTAAACTCAGCAGAGCCTCAACAATCTGTTTTTCTCAGGTGCTGACACCCCCGCCCCCCCATAATGTAAGAACTGAAGGATAGTCTATAATGGGTGGCCCTTTCCAGACCTGCCTCCTTCTCCTTTCCTGTAAAGGTTGGGTAGCTGGACTGACAGCGTACATCTGCCTCTTGCCTCCCGGGGCTGCCGCAGGTGACTAGCCTCAGGTATTATCCTGTCCCCCATGGGTGGCCTGGGGTGGATGACTGGCCACTGTGGATTCACAGGGTTCACTGGCCTTCCTAGCAAGGCAAGTCCTGCAGGTAGTTCATGGTCACAGCTCCCCAGGGATCAACCTCCGGAAACATCTTTGGCTTCTTGCCCTCCATGATCCCGCTTCCTGCCTCTTCCGAGCCTGACAGTTTCTCAATAAAGGAATTGCACAAGAATCACTGTCTCAGGCTTCACTTCCAGTTAACCTATTGTCACCCAGATAGGAATGTGACCCAAGGCTCATCTCCCAAGACAAGAGCCAAGGACAGGAAAGAGAGAAGCTTGCTGTTCCATAAGGGCTGTCTGTCAAGGCAGTCTATCAGTCCATCATTTTGTTATTGTCCTCTGGATTCCCAAGCATCCAGAATGGATAAAATACACACAGAATGAATAAACATATAGCTTTGGGGGGCTGGGGAAGTAGCCTGGTTGATAGGAGGCCTAACACGTGCTGCTGATCTCTGGGTCTGAGCGCAGCATAAAAAGAAGCAAGATCTGGGGATAAAGATCTACTGGCAGTGCCAGCCTCATGCCAGGATGCTCAGGTTTCTCACCATAGGTTTCCTTGGAAGTCTCTGAGCGTCTCACATTCTTCTCTCAACAGAGAGCCCACCTCTTCCTCCCCTTCCTCCCCTCTATTCCTCTTCTTCCCCACTCCCCTCTTCCGATCAAAGCTCTTAACCTCAGAGGCATCTCTCCAGCCCCCAAATTTTACATTTTTATTAAGTGAAAAATATTTTTTTTTCTTATCATCCACAACTCTTCCAGCCCTTTAAAAGCCACTAAGAGTGTGGTTTTGTCATGGTCTTGCCATGCTAGGCACACACTTTACCATTAAGCTACAAACCCTACACTTTGTTTTTTGTTAGTTAAGTTTGTTTGTACCAGGCTGGCCTCGAACTCAGAAATCCACCTGCCCCAGCTTGTTTTTTGTTTGTTTGTTTGTTTGTTTGTTTTTGTTTTTGTTTTTGTTTGAGACATTGTTTCTCTATGTGCAACTTTGGTGGTTCTGGAATGAACTCACTCTGTAGACCAGACTGTCCTTGAACTCACAGAAGTTGTTGGGGTTTTTGTTTGTTTTGTTTTGTTTGCAGGTGGGGTTTTGTTGTTTATTATTATTATTATTACACAACCCAGGTTGGAATACAGTTTACAACCCCCTGCCTCTGCCTCCTGAGTGCTGGGATTACGGGTGCACACCATACCAGCTTTGGCAATACCCCTTCTTGCTAACATATGGAACTATCTGATGCTTATTCCCCGAGGAACTCAAGAGACAAGGCATATAACTGCAGTCTCAGTGTTGCAGTCAGCCAGGTGCCAAGTGCCATCTCTCAGATTCCAGAGTAAGCTGGGGCTCAGACAGCCTTCCAAAGCACAGCCAGGAACAGGTACTACCAGGGGCTGCTTTCCTCCCCACCCCCCAAGACAGTTCTGTATAGCCCTGGCTGCCCTGGAATGCACTCTGTAAATCAGGCTCTCCTCAAACTCAGAGATCTGCCTGCCTCTGTCTCCTGAGTGCTGGGATTAAAGGCGTTTGCCACCACCTCCCCACTGGGAACTGGGCTTTGAGATCAGTTATGTCTAGCCCCTTAACCCAGGGATTGGAGACAGGGTCTCATGTATCTCAGGTGGGCCTCAAACTCTGGTCATAGCCAAGGATGACACTGACCCAATTCTGTCTCTACCTCCTAAGGGCTAGGATTACAGACGTAAGCCACTGCACCCAGTTCACACAGTGCTGTGAATGGAACCTAGAGCGTTGTATATGCTAGGCAAGCACTGATATCTTCGTGGGCCCAAACCTGTGTTTTATCTATATTTGTTTTCATGTGCTGTGACTATGGCTCTAGCCAGTCTCTTCTCTGTGTTAGGTTCACACTCTAACTTTGAAAGGATCAGTGCTGCTCACCAGGTAGAATGTTCACTGGAAGGCTGGGCACTTAAGTGTTGGAGTTTGGAATCAGGTTCCATCACTTGCTACAGGAATTAATTGGTCAGATGTCCCTTGATTCCTGGGCTTTTCTTTTCCTTCTTTTTCTTTTCTTTTCTTTTCTTTCCTTCTCTTCTCTTCTCTTCTCTTCTTTCTTTCTTTCTTTCTTTCTTTCTTTCTTTCTTTCTTTCTTTCTTTCTTTCTTTCTTTCTTTCTCTCTTTCTTTCTTTCATCTCACAATGTAGCCCAGGCTATCGGAACTGGCTATGTAAGCCAGGCTGGCCTCAAACTCACAGAGACCTGCTTGCCGCTGTCTGCTGAGTGCCTGACCTTGCTTTCTCACCAAGAGATGGCACAGAGAATAGAGGTGGGCATGCTAGGGAAGGCTGACTGAAGCTCTAAAGAAGTGCGAAAATTGCTTAGCTTGTATTCAACTGGTAATTAGCACTCACTCCATCATAGATGTTAATGTACCACTATTTTCTACCACGCAGGCACAACTTGAAACATATTTCAGCCAATGAAAAGTCCTACAGAAGCCACGGTGATGGGCCCATGAGCCACACCGTTCAGGGTTCTGCAGATGAGTCACGTGTTCTTCAGAGCACCCCAAGAGGGAAAGCAGCACTTCCGAGGCTGAGCTAAACTGTGACAGACAAAAGTGAGCCAGGTGGGACCTCGTCAGGCTGGAAGGCAGTGTCACATCTCATGAGTGTTAACCCCGGGGGCCATTGTGGCCACCTGGGACTGTGGGCGCAGAAGTCACCACCCGCTACACATTCTCAGGCCAGGGCCAGGCAGGAATGTGAGATTACTGTATCAAATCTCCTACTATTTAAATGCTTTAAGTTAAAACACATGCTCAGTGCGATTGAGCCACACTGAACACATCTGTGGTGGGATATGGCCTCAGTTTGCAACTCTGAAAGCTTCAGCTGATGTGGTGGGAAAGCCAGGGCCGTCTGTCCTTCCCCCCAGGCAGCAGACTCCATCTCCACAGGTGTGGATGGGGCTGGTCCTGAGGCCAGAGCTGCCTTCAGGGCTCATTAGCAAAGAAGGATGTGAGTTCCTAGCTGAGGTCAGTCCTGAGCTGCTGGGGGGGGTTCAGGGTGAGAAGGACCTATGCCCTGTTCTGGAACAGTTAAGATTTGGCATCAACAATGCAAAAGACTCCGTGTGTGTGTGTGTGTGTGTGTGTGTGTGTGTGTGTGTGTGTGTGTGTGTGTGTGTGTGTGTGTGTGTGTCTGTGTGTCTGTGTGTCTGTGTGTGTCTGTGTCTGTGTGTGTCTGTGTGTGTCTGTGTGTGTCTCTGTGTGTATCTGTGTGTGTATGAATGTGTGTGCATTGGGAAAGGTTGAGAAAGAGCAATCCTGAGAAAGTCCCCACAGGAACCCCAACATGACAATATAGTTTTGAGTCTTATTCATTCCTACTTAGAGGAGAGGAAGAGTCAAAGGTGGATGCTCTCAGCTCATAGAGGCACTTCCGGATAGATTCATGGCATATTAAAAACATGTGTGTTCCAGATAAGCATGTTAGTGCACATCTTTAATCCCAGCACTCAGGATGCAGAGGCAGGCAGCTTTCTGAGTTTGAGACCAGTCTGGTCTACAGAGTGAGTTCCAGGACAGCCAGGGCTACACAGTGAAGCCCTGTCTCAAACAAACAGCAAAAACAAACAGAAGAAACACCCTATGAACATCAGTTATAAATAGTAGGAGTCTCTAGGAGGGCACCACCAGTGGACTTCAGGGCCCAGGAGCAGCCAGCTCTTGCTGGGACTGCAGGCTCCCATGCTGCTGCTCAGGGAGACCCTAGGCCAAGCTAGCCTGAGCCTGGTGTTCCAAGTTTACCAAATACCCTGGAGACTTTGCAACTGTTGTGCCAGACTTAGCCAGGTTTAAGTCCAGCCCACTAGCCAATTGCCAGCCGGTAGAAGCCAAAGACCCACAAAGAAGACACCAGGCTCCAGGCTCCCTGCCTTTCCCTGTCACCACGGGCTGTCCCAGAACCATCTAGTACATTCTGGGCCCAAGGCTTGAACTTCAGTCCCAGAGTGTGGGGTACCTGAAAGGTACCTGGCAGATGGAGAGGAGGCAGACAGGAAGCAAGGCTGAGAAATACAGAGAAGCAGTGCATGAATGTATTCATTTATTCCTTTATTTGTTGTTAGGAATTTTACTTAGGGTACACATGTGTGCATGTGTGCGCATGTGTGTGTGTGCACGCACACACACAAGTGCATTCTCTCGAGTCTGCATACATACCTCAGGATACTTGCTGAGTTCAGAAGACAAATTTGTTTTGTTTTGTTTTTGTTTTTTTGAGACAGGGTTTCTCTGTGTAGCCCTGGCTGTCCTGGAACTCACTCTGTAGACCAGGCCTCAAACTCAGAAATTCACCTGCCTCTGCCTCCTAAGTGCTGGGATTAAAGGTGTGCAGCACCACACCTGGCAGAAGACAACTTATAAGAGACATTGAAAGAGCCAGCTCTCAGTTCTCTCCTTCTATCACAGGCCAGCCAATGTCCCAGAAACTCTAGAGCTGAGCGAAGCCTTATAGGAAGCAAAGATGGTGACAGTCAGGTTCCAACAGGCTTCGAACCTCAGGCTGTGATGTCAACCTTTATTCCAGAGCAGTGGGAAGTCAGTGACCCATTTAAAGAGGGGACTGTGGTGTACGTGTGGAGAGGAGAGAACTCCAGGTGCTCTCAAAGGGCAGGGGTGAGAGGAAGAAGGGAAGTGTGGCAGGGAGCTGGCTGTCCTTGAGGGAACCCTGAAGGATTCTGTGAGGTAGTGAGTGAGGAATGAGAGGGAGGTGGCTGCTGGGTTACGAAAGTAGAGTCGTCATGCGACTCTGATTCAAAGGTGCTCAGAGGTTCTGATTCGTCATTTCTCAGCCCTCCTGGGCAGGGACCCCTCACCCTGATGACTTAGATGAAGAGTCTCACAGCTGTCCAGAACAGATCTGCTCTGAGTCAAACATGGAGGACACCAGAGCCGGCAAGATACCACTTCCCTGCTTGATATTCTAGTGGAAGAGGGACGGTGAAGTTGACGTGAAATAACAAAGTGACATTAGGGCTGGCAGAGGACAGAGAGGAACTGACATTCAAATATCACGGCCACGGATACTTTGTTTACAAGGTCACTTGTTTCCCATTTCACTATTGAAAAATACCTGAGGCAGGCACAGCAGCAAAGGCCTTTTAATCTCAGCACTTGGAAAACAGAGGCAGGCACTTTGAGTTCAAGGACAGCCTGGTCTACATAGAGAGTTCTTTTTTTGTTTGCTTGTTTTGTTTTGTTTTGTTTTGTTGGTATTTTGCTTTTTGAGACTGGGTTTCTCTGTATAGCCTTGGCTGTCCTGGAACTCTCTCTGTAGACCAGGCTGGCCTTGATCTCAGAGATCCGCCTGCCTCTGCCTCCTGAGTGCTGGGATCAAAGGTGCTGCTTTTTTTTTTTTTGCACTGGTGTTTTGCCTGCATGTGTGAGGGTATCAGATCCCCTGGAACTGCAGTTACAGACAGTAATGAGCTGCCATGTGGGTGCTGGGAATTGAACCTGGGTCCTCTGAAAGAGCAGCCAGTGCTCTTAACCCGTGAGCAATCTCTCCAGCTCCATGAGTTCTTATCTTAAAAAAAAAAAAGAAGGAGATGGGTGGATAGGGCTGTGGCTCAATCAACAGTGCTCGCCTACCAAGCACAAAGTACTGGGTTACCACTCAGGCTTTGCATAGACTGAGCATGATAGCACAAACCTGTTACCACCGTGTCTCAGGAGGATCAGCAATTCTAGGCCATGCTCAGCTACATGGAGAGTTTAAGGCCAGTCTGGGCTAGAGATCCTGTCTTAAGCAAAACAAAACAAACAAACAAAACAAAACATCCTGGGACCTAGCTCCAGGGTTAAGGTGCTTGCCAACTTGAGTTCCATTCCCCCAGGATCCATGTGGTGATAGGAGAGAATGAATCTCTGAAAGTTGTTCTCTGACCTCAACATGCAAGCTGTAGCATGCAGTACTGCACACACACCTCCCAAACAATCAATTAATTGATTAAAACCCTTTCAAAACAGCCTTTATTGTGGTAGAGTTGGTTGACCATGTGAGTTATGTGTGAACCGTCTTCCTTCCAGTAGCATTTAGCAAACATCAAGACAGTTTAATTCCAGAACAGACCCTAAGGAACCCCTGCAACCATCTGTGGTCTCCTCACCTGGCTCCCCTTTATCTCTAGCCCCTGGCAACCTTCGACTCACTCCTGCCCTTAGGCAACTGCCTGTTCCTGGTGCGTTCTGAAATGGGACTCCTGCAACTGTAACATGGTCTTGGGTGGACTGGTTTCCTTCAAGTAGTGCCTGAAACTTTGGAAGGCTGAATCTTTTGAGCATGTAGCTGGGGGTAAACAGGTTAGCTGGGCAGCTGTCGGGGTGTGGAACCCGCAGGGGCCATAGGTGATGAGCTGCAGACAGCATGGCTCCTGCACTCCAGTGAATCTGCACTGGGTGTTCCCCTGAGGAGAGAAGGAAGGAGGCAGTTAGAGTGGCAGACAGTGAGGAAGGGTAGGCAGGCGAGGCTTGGGCTGCTAGCTAGGGTAGCATACATAGGTGACCTTTGCCAGTCCAGGAGACGGTGCAAGCCTTCTTGGGACCCTCTGCTGGGAGAGTCACCTGGATCCTCCAGGCAAGTGAAATCAAGGTGGCATTCTAAGGGATTTTGATGGAAGTTCCAGAGAGAGAGCCCTGGAGGGAGGGCAGAGGCCGTGTTACTAGAATTGTCTGGGCTCCGTGGGAGTCTCTGGGGGAACACACAGTGGCACAAAGCCACCCCTGGCTCACAGAGAAGAGCCAGCTCTCCCTCAACCCTGCTTTGTTTAGAATGTGAAAAGTCCTGTGTCTCCACTGTGACCCCTGGGGTCTAGGTGAGTCCTGGGGTGGAGTTTTGCACAGCACTGGTCGGTCTGGATTTTTCTTGGCTGTGTCACAGGGGGGCTGGGAAGCAGTGGAGATTCTGAGGGCTCTCCAGTGGCCTCCTGAGTGGGAGTCTCAGCTCTCAAGAGTTTTCGCAGCCCTGACCTCTAAGGGCCACAGACTCTCCTAGACCATCCCTCCACTCGGATATGCAGACCCCTAGGATAATGGCCTAAGATCAGGCAAATACTTGAAAAGTGCTAAGACACCAGTAAATGCCAGGCAGCAACATGGTCAGACAGGCTACTCTTAAATGAAATATATGGACAGACTACTCTTAAATGAAAAAACAATAATTTTTGTTGTTGTATAGATATTTTAGTACATATCTTTAAAAGTGTTAAGTCGTCTTTTTCCCCACTGAACACAGAAAAAGAATATAAACCTTACTCCATCCCCCAAATGGGAGAGTAGTAGATCACCTTGTTGATTTATATATTTATATTTATATTTGTTTTGTACAGTTTTCATTGTGTATATTCAGAGTATTGAATTACACAAGAAAGTTTTTACAGTCCATTTATTTATTTGGTTGTTTGTTTGCTTTGATTTTTCTAGACAGGGTTTCTCTGTGTAGCCCTGACTGTCCTGGAACTCACTCTGTAGACCAGGCTGGCCTCGAACTAGAGATCTTACCAGCCTCTGCCTCCTGAGTGCTGGGATCGAAGGCATGTACCACCACTGCCCGGCTTCATGTCTTACTCTTAAGTGTGTTTTGTTGATGGTCCCCCCTGCCCCTGTAAGCAGCTCCAATCCTTCAGTTTTGACTGAACTTAGATGGCAGCTGCTTCCTCCCCCTCCCCCTTCCCTTTTCCAGATGGATGTTGCAGCTGCCTTTCCCACCTCTCAGACACAGTTTCTGATCATGTTTGGTGTGGTATAAAGATGGCTGACTGCGTGAAGTCAATGTGGTCTCTCAACCTTCCAGGCTCAGCAGACTCATCTCCATCTATATAGGAATGCCTTGGTACAGCAGCCATGGCATCATGGCATCTGTGATGCAAACCACACACACACACACACACACACACACACACACACACACACACACACACACACACTGGAGGCCAGGAGCCCGGAGACGTCATGGGACACACCAGGCTCCTTGCGCTTACTGAACTTTTTTCCTCTTACATATTTAAACACGTGACACGCTAAAATATATTCATAATTTAAATTTTAACACACTTAAATATGTTAATTAATCCAAACACACTATTTAACGATACTGCTACATTTAAATATCTGTGCATTTAAATACTATTAAAATTGTCAATGTCAACTTTGTACCATGTAAAATTGATGCAATTCCCTTACTTCAGGAAGCAAGACCCACAAAAGAGGATACAATAAGCATGGGGTGTCTGGTACCTCAAGAAGGTTGTAAGGTGGATGGAAACCTGGATTTCCGGTATAGACAAGGTCTCATAAGGACTTTAGTCTCTCTAACATAGGAAATGCTCATAAAGTGTTAGCTGCTTTAATATCCACCAAGTACTGAGGTTAAAGGCATGTACACACATAAACACATAGTACATCTATGCACACAGATGTGCAAATATACATAGACACAATACAAACTAAATACAAAATAAATATACACAGAGATACACACAAACATATAGACATACATTCATCTATATGTATGTACATATATATATGTAGACACACATGCATTCACACACAGATACAACATACATATGTATACACACACAGATATACACATAAGCACATATATATACACAAAGACACACAAAAACACAGAAATATACAGAAAAACACACAAACGTATGAACATTCAGACAGACAGACAGACAGACAGATACACACACATACACCTCAAGTTCTGCAGGTGAAGATTATCTCTGGAAAGACAGGTGAGGACGATACTGGGAGTCTGTTTATTTTTAATCTCTTTTGTTTTGTTTTGTTTTGTTTTGTTTTGTTTTTTGAGATGTAGTTTCTCTGTGTAGCTCAGGCTGTACTGTAGACCAGGCTGGTCTCAAACTCAGAGATCCACCTGCCTCTACATTCTGAGTGCTGGGATTAAAGGTGTGTGCCACCACCTCCTGGCTTCCTTTAGTTATTTTTAAAGATTTTATTTCTAATTATGTACGGGCACACTCGTGTGTGTGTGTGTGTGTGTGTGTGTGTGTGTGTGTGTGTGTGTGTGTGCTTATGTGAGTGCAGTGCCCATAAGGACCAGAAGAGGGCATTGGACCCCCTGAGGCTGGAGTTACAGGAGGCTTCGAGCCACTGACCTGAGTACTAACAACTGAACTCAGGTTCTCTGGAAGAGCATAAACTGCTATTAACCACTGAGCCGACTCTTCACCTGTTCTCCTATTTTTTTGCTTTTAAAGACAGGATCTCTTTTTATAGTATACAGAAATAATAATCTCAGTGTCTATCTGTATCTATGTGCATCTGTGTGTATGTTGTATATATATATGTGTTGGTGTGACTATATGTAAATGCATCTGTGTTTGTGTGTATCAATGTTTATCACACGCCTAAGTGTGTCTGTGAGTCTGTGTGTTTAGGTATATATGTGTGTCTGTGTGTATAATGTGTCTATGTGTGTTTGTGTGTGTCTATGTGTGCTATGTGTATCTGTGGGTATAAGTGTGTGTCTATGTGTTTGTGCATGTGTGTTACACTGAAAGAGTGTGTCTACAGGTTTCATTTGGGATGATGAGCACACCCTGAAGAAGATGGTGGTAAATGGCCTCTGGATATCGTGACTGTGCTTTATACTGTAGGACTCCATCACATGTCCAAGTCTATGTATTTTACCCCAGTTAAAAAAGAATTGCGCCGGGCGGGGTGTCGCATGCCTTTAATCCCAGCACTTGGGAGGCAGAGGCAGGCGGATTTCTGAGTTCAAGGCCAGCCTGGTCTACAGAGTGAGTTCCAGGACAGCCAGGGCTACACAGAGAAACTCAAAAAAAAAAAAAAAAAAAAAAAAAAAATTGCCTGTCTTCCTAGTTCTTTCTATCTCTTCCCATTACTGCGTATCTAGAGCACCTGGCCACACAACACAGCATGGCTTGTTCTGGGTTCTGCTGGTGTGGCTGAGAACTGTCCTTTCCAGCAGAGTAGATTTCCCATGACAGCTGTTACAAGAGGCATCTGTTCCGATTTGTCATGATTTGGAAGGCGGAAGTGGGGAGAAGAGATGTCTGGAGATTTGAAAGCAGAAGCGAGCCCTTTGACCTCAAAGTTGAGCCCCTCTCAGCATTGTGGGGACCAGAACCCCAGAGGTTTGGGCAGCTCCCAGCGTTGGGTCTTGCTACCCCCTTTTTACCTGTGTCCCAGCTAATATCAGGGCACCAGACCCCAGAAGCAGCAGTATCGATGCAGTCCACATGGAGACAGAGAGAGCTTCAGGCAAACTTTCCCAGAGCCGCATCCATCCCCCTGGGCGACTGAGTCAGTCCTGTCCCCAGATCCACAGGGCTGCCCTATCCACCAGTTCCCTTCTGAATTTCCACTTCCAGTCACGAAGGGTTGGGTGGAGTATGGTTCAGTGAGACTCTGCTTCGTTTCATCTTTTAAAAGGATACAACAAAACGCACATAAGGGAAAGCTCATTAGTGTAGTAATTTTAATGCAATTTAATGGTATCATGAATATTCACAAGCTACCTATCAACCCAGCGCCTGGAATGAGGATCAGAGACTCAGGTCATCCTCAGCGAGTTTGAGGCCAGCCTGGATACATGTGACCCTGTCTTACATATACAAAAGTACACTAATATAGCCAGGCAATGGCCGAACACATCTTTAATCCCAGCACTAATGAGGCAGAGGCAGGAGGATCTCTAAATTCAAGGCCAGCCTGGTCTATAGGGTGGGTTCCAGGATGGCCAGGGCTACCCAGAGAAACCCTGTCTCGGAAAAAAAAAAAAAAAACAAGCAAGCAAGCAAGTAAGCAAACAAACAAACAAGTATATTAATAGGAACCCAATCTCCACAATTCATCTTATAAAATAGAAAACTGTCACACATTAAAGACATCTTCTGAGCCGGGCGTGGTGGTGCACGCCTTTAATCCCAGCACTTGGGAGGCAGAGGCAGGCGGATTTCTGAGTTTGAGGCCAGCCTGGTCTACAGAGTGAATTCTAGGACAGCCAGGGCTACACAGAGAAACCCTGTCTCGAAAAAACAAACAAACAAAAAAGTAAATAATAAATAAACAAATAAATAAATAAAACCATCTTCTCCTGTCCCCAGTTCCCCATCTCATTTTTTTTCTAGGTACTTCATGTAAGTGGACTCTGTGGTATTTGTGGTAGGTGGCTCGTTCACTTGGCATGTTATCCATGTACCAGCGTGTGTGTTCACACTTCCCTTCATCTGGGGTCTGAATGTTCATCTACCATGAGCACGTGTTGGGTTTGTTTGCCCATCCTGTAGTTAACTATACATGAGTGACTCATGCATTTTTCATCGTGAGTAGGGAGGTACTTATGAGACCCACCCCAACCCAAGGACTCTTGGCGGTTAGCGATGTTGGGGGTCACTTCTTCAGCGTTGTAGCTAAATTGCCTGTGGTCCCACAAATAATTCCCACCTGTGCTCAGGCAAGAAATAAAAAGAGGGGAACATTTGGTGAGAAGGATTCCAGTGGGAAAGAGAGTGGAGGAAATTGGTGGTGAAAATTACCAAAGTCTATTCTATAACTATATAAAGCTGTCAAAAGCATAAAGATGGAAAACAAAACCAAAAAGCTGTCAGCGTGTCATGGTTAATGCTTGCTCTGTGGGCCACTCTTGTGGGCTCATGGTTGGCACATAGTCTGTGGCACCAGCTGGACTCAGCTTTGAGTCCTCTACTCTGTGGACACACTGTGGGATCTTAGGCACATAGGATTCTATGAAGGAGCATTGTCATTCTTGCTATGGTCACCTTGGGGGGTGGGTCTCCTCATGTCATTGGCTCTCTGCTGCTGGGTTCCCTCATTCTCAGCAGCCTAGGTGCCCCCATCTTCAGAGCTCAGTGTTCTGTCTGTCTCTCTGTCAGGCCTCCCGTGCTGAGTGATCCAACAGACTCTTCTCTCCTGGTCCTTGACCCAGTCAGTGTACAGGGAGACCTGCCATACTGAGTGTTCTGTGGGCCAAGTCACCTAGGGAGTCCTTGCCTCCAGAGTGTTCCAAACAACATCCGAAGGCACCAGCCTGAATTGTAATCTGCTCTCAAGCCAGGGAGCCCCATCTGTAAGAGCAAAAGAGGTTTCCCGGAGCAGCTGGCCCCTGCCTTCCTTCGTCACGTTCCTGAAGCTCTGGGCTAGAGCCAGCACCCTGAGCCTTCCATTTTGCCTCGCTTTGGTGTGTTTATGAGCTCAGAGAAGCCCTTGTCCTGTGCAGACCTCTCCTGTCCTGTAAAGTGGGGAGCGATGCTGACTAGTGGTCTTAGTGCATTCCACATTCCCTGGGCTCTGAAGTTTTTCTCCTCAACCTTCTCTCTTCTTACACAGGGTCTTATGACCCCCGGGTTAGCTTCAAACTCCCTGTAGCTGAGGCTAACCTTGAATTTCTGATCCTTCTGCTTCTACCTCCAGAGCGTTGGGATGGCGGGTAAGCACCTCCACATTCAACTAGGCCTCTGCTTTATCATCTGTTCCCTTCAAGCAGTGTCGGTTCATCTCCTCCGCCCTTCCCCAGCCCATCCATCCATCCATCCATCCATCCATTCATCCATCACTCGGACACTTCACTCTCCATCTTTATCGATGGCTCCTCTGATTTCAACGTCTCCTGCTTTCACACAAACCTAATGGAGGAGAACCTGTCTTAGCAGTACCCTCCAGAGCGATGGCTTTCAGTGCTTCCGAGGAAGGGACAGAGGTGGCCTTGAATATTTGGCCATGCCTAGAGACACTTTGGGCTGTTACAGCTTGGGCAAACAAGAGCAGCCCACTCTGCTCTGCAGTGTCGTCACTGCAATCGCACACAGAATGCTCTCCTTATAGGGAGCACTCTGAGAAATGCGTCAAGGAGCAGATTCCTTACTGCGCAGACAGGGGCGTGACCTTAGAGGACAGCCACGTCACCGGGAGACGTAATCTCCTATCTGTGATCTGACTTGGACTGACGTATGGTTGTGTCCCATATGACCACCTATGTCCCCAAACATGAAGTAAACATATATGGACATATATGGGGGTGGGAGTGGGGAAGCAACTCAATTTGAGCATTTACCTAATAGGCAGGAGGTCAATCCCTCGCACAGCATGAACCCAGTGTGGGGTCCATACCTGTAATCTCTGCACGCCGCCGTAGGTACAAGCAGGAAGATCAGAAGTTCAAACTCATCGTGGTAATCTAGGAAGTTCGAAGCCAGTGTGGGCCACATGAGACACTACCTCGAAAACAAAACAATCAAACCAACTCAGCGTTTTCCCCCTTTCTTCATGTAATAATATCATAGGTTGACATTTGAAACAGTAGAGAGACCACCCCCTGAGGGTGGCCCTAAATTAGGATCCCAGATTCGCTGGTTTCTAGCTGTGACCTAATGTTTCCACCTTTGAGTTTTTCATCACAAAGGGGAAGACGGTATGAGTCTCTCCTCTGTCTCACTGTACAGCTGAACGTCCTGAGGCTGGGATGCGTCATACACCGTCTGCCAAGCCAGCTCCAGCACTGGCCCAGGACCCTCTGACAAATTCATGTTGGTTTGCTTGCTTTATTCAGTTTGGTAAAGGCAGAGAGTGAGAGTGAGAGAGAGAGAGAGAGAGAGAGAGAGAGAGAGACAGCAGGCCGGTGGAAGGGTGGCAGAGAGTGCTGTAGGCTGGCCCCAGGGCTGGGAGGCAGCACTTTGCAGGCGCCTGGACTACTCCCGCTCCGGCCTCTGCGTGGCTGACTTGGCCTGGCTCTCTTCCCCTTGCCTTATCTCCAGACGCCTGTTATCTGCACACCCATCTGTGGACAAATGGCCAGCCGGCTGGCTCCTGGTCACCCTGCCTGGAGGGGGGGGGGTGGTCTTCTCAAACTTGTGTCTGGCAATTTGGGCTGGAGCCGAGGTGGGGGGTCTCTCCCCATGGAGGAGGCCAGGCCCAGAGTCACCCTAAGGGCTTTAAACCCAGAACCAGGCTGCATGGCATTCCACTGACTCTATTCAGAGGACAGGCATACTGTCCCATCATCTACCCCCATCACAAGGAGTCACAGTATGTAGGCTCACTATTGTAACAGTAATTCCCCTGAGCCCATAGGGAAACTGAGGCTCTGAGACATCAATGAGCCGATGTATCCCACACAGCCAGGCAGAGGCTTTGCCCCACAGTGCAGGCTCCAAGCCTCACCTCTCACGGAGGATGCTACGTCAGCAGCCTCCCCTAGCCTTGGTGTTTTTAGAGGCTGGCACTGTCCTTCAAAGTCTGACCTCCCCTACATCTCAGCAAGACATAAACAGTCACCCGGTCTTGCTCCCTGTGCCTGAAGTTCTACCCATGAAAAAAATGGGAGAATAAGGACCTCATCTCACAGATGGCATCTACCTAGGTACCACACTTAGGACAAAATGTGTGCTGTTTACCGTCTTTCGTGTGTGGTGTTTAAATTTAAATTTTGTTGCTGTTACTTTATCTTATATTTATTAAGGATTTACTCATTTACTTTGTTGTTTGAGACAGGATCTCACTATGTAGCCCTGGCTGGCCTGGAACTCATTAAGTAGACCAGGCAGGTCTTGAACTCACAGAGATTGACTGCCTCAGCCTTCTGAGTGCTGGAGTTAAAGGCATGTATCTCCATGCCCTGCCCTATTAACGTGTGTGTGTGTGTGTGTGTGTGTGTGTGTGTGTGTGTGTGTGTGTGTGTGTTCACAGTTGTACACACACACATGCTCAAAGCACGGCCAGTTACATGGATGCCGACATCCACACTCTTTGTCCTCATGATTTTGAAGCAAACACTCTTACTTACTGAGCCACCTCTCCAGTTACCTTTTATTCTTTTTTGAAACAAGGGATCACTGTGTAGTCCTTGCTGTCCTTGAACTCATAGCCTCAACCCCCCAAGTGTCCAGTGCACACCACACCTAGCTTGAGGTGGTGTTATTTTTATTAGTTGGGTAGTATAGTGTTAGCATATAATCTGCCAGCCACAATAGTATTTTGATTGGTGTTCTCTGTGTGTGTGTGTGTCTGTGTGTCTGTCTGCCTGTCTGTGTCTCTGTCTCTCTCTCTGCCTCTCTCTCCTCACACTATATAGCCTAAGATGTCCTGAACTTGCAGTAATCCTCCTGCTTCAGCCTCCCCGAATTGGGAGTCTAGACATGCACTATGGAGCCCAGCTGAAATCTGTTTTCTTATGGTGCACAAGTGTCCTGGAGGCTCAAGTGAGAAGCTCTGCTCCTCCATGGTCAGGCTGGGACTGGTTGGAGGGAGGAAGAGGGGAGCCGCCAGGTTCACCGGGGAAAATGTCCCGCTTGGAAGAACAGGAGTCAAGCTGTGCCTTTGTTTATAGAGCCTGTGTCTCCCCTGATGGATGCGAGGCAGAAGTCTGTTTGCATGTTTCTCCCGAAATCATGCGTCAAGTTGTGTTTGGAGAACACGTGCCTCTGTCAAACACTCCCTGGAGCTGGGGCCAGGGAGTGAGGCAGGGTAGGAAAGGTGGGGGGCAAGAAGAGAGAGCAGAATATGCCACCCCCCCCTCTCTCCTGACAGAGGCTGGGCCTGGAGACAACGTACCCCGTCCGTCCGCGGTCAGGCTTGGTCTGGGCTCCGCAACCTCTGAGACAGGCGTCCTCCCTGGCCTCAAGGAGCTCTCTAGAAAGCAAGATAAGACTTAGGCTGGCCCAGAAAGTGGGGAAGGGGAGATAAGGACCCATCTGCTTCCACTCTTGGCCCTCTGATCCTTTCCAGCCTGCCAGAACACTTAAAAATGTAAATCACAGCCACTTCCTTTGCAGAGGAATCAGGATTGCCCTTCTCAAAAATGGCTGCACAGGCCCTCTGGACCCTCCGTCTGCTGCAGGGACCCCATCTCCTGCCCTGTACACCCTTCTATCAGCCTTCCCGTATTTCCCAGCCCTGCCCGGAAGCCCTTGATGGGACCCTGGCTCTTCACTGCTGGTGCTGCCTATTCAGGCCAAGGGAGTCTACTTCCCACAGGCTTCAAAGGCATTCCCCTAGGGAGGGGAGAAAGAGAGGACTTGCAGGGGTCAGTTCTCTGGGAGGCATTGCACAGCAGCCCAGCCTCACGGAGGCTCTGAAGGTAGGTTTGTTTCCTGCATCAGTGATGGACCAAAAAGAGTTTGGATCTTTTGCTTGAGAACGCAGAGGTCTTGGTGAATGGGAGTATTTGACAAGCAGAGTGGATGAAGTAAGGATGCAGGGTGAAGACGGCGGGCGGGCAGAAGGCATCATGGGAAGATACTAAGACCACAGGCTGCAAATTTGGCCACCATGGCAAGCCTCGCTTTGGTTTACAAATCTGGAACGTAAGGATACCTACTCCACTGACCAGTGCTGATACCTACTCCACAGACCAAGCATGCAAAGAGGGCATCCAGTTCCAAATGAGGCTCGTGAGCAGCACAATTTTCATCTCATTGTAATTTCACTATGAAGGAGATGCAATAAACGCATTCACAAATTTTATTTACTTACAAGACCATCAAAATGGCTAGGTGGGTAACGATGCTTGCTGCTGAGCATGGAGAGCCAAGTTCCATCCCCTGAACTTACAGGGTAGACAGAGAGAACTGACTCCTGCAAGCTCTCTCAGGAACCCCACCCACCCCTGCAATACGCGTGTACGCTAAATAGATTTACTATTTTAACATGTGTGAATGCTTTGCTCACATGGGTGTCTGCATACATGCATACCTGGTGCACTCAGAGGTCAGAAGAGGGCACCGATTCCCTGGGACAGGAGTCCAGACAGCTGTGAGCCGTGTGGGAGCTGGGAGTTGACCCTGGATCCTCTGCAAGAGCAGCCAGTGCTGTTAACTGCTGAGGCATCTCTGCACTGCCCCCCCAATACTAAACAAACAAATGAATAAATAAACAAACAAACAAATAAATAATATAAACACATATTTACTTAAATTTTGAGACAGAGCCATTTTTGTTGTGGTTCATAATTCCCCAGCCCCATTCCCACCCCAGGTACTACACCCGCAGATATTGTCACTACCATACCTTAAAATGAGTAGCCCCCACTTGCAGTTGTGGCACCTAAGCCTTGGACATTAGAAGCAAGTGCACTACTCTGAGCTATCTGTGCCTTACTTATTTTTAATGTTACACATTTTTGAAATGTTGAAACTATCTTAAAATGTCAGGTAGCTTGGAAGGGCATTAGTGACTCTCCTGCCGTCATTTGGACCTGAGCTGATGGGATGTGCCCTCTCACTGATCAGCTTGCTCCTGCCTCCTTAAACTGAGGTCAGTCTCCTGCAGACCCTAAACCATCACTTATTAGAAGATAACTCCTGTGCATGCCCAGTATGGAGACCCACTGTGGTCCCTTCAGTTGGAGACCAATACTCAGACTTCCCCTGACCTTTCTCTTGACCTTTTAAAGGTGTGTGTGTGTGTGTGTGTGTGTGATATATGTGTGTAACATAGGTGTGCATGAGCCTCGTGAGGATGGAATAAGGACCTGATCCAGGCTGTTAGGCAAGGGCTCCGCTACCAAGCTACGCCTCATTTTCTATCTGCCTGTGTATTCTTGTGCATCTGTGTGACACACGTACAAGTGTGCATGCACACCGTTAAGTTTTTGAGTGTTCTTAGCTGCTGAGCCATCTTTCCAGCTCCTGTTTGTTTGTTTTTTGAGACAGGGCCTCACTGTGTTGCCCTGGCTGGCCTGGAACTCATATAGTCCAGTCTGGTCTCAAACTCACAGAGATCCCTTGTCTCTGACTTTGCCTCAAAGGTGTGTGTCACCCCACCTGGCTTTTGTCCTCATTTTTTAAAGGAAAAGAAATGGAGCGAGTAAAAAATGGTAAAGGGAGTGTGTAACCGAAGGCTTAGGAACTATGGGGTGGGCCCCTCTTCTGGGGACATGGTTGCTGGGACCCCAGTGTCCTCTAGGTGGCACCCAATTCCCTGGGGAGGGTGATGAACAGTTCCTCAGGCTAAGGGGAGCTTCTGAGGGTCTAAGCCCTTCCTGTCTGATATTTTAGGAAACAAGCCTCTATCTCTCACTGTTCTGAGGGGAACGGCATTCGTTCATCCATCCATTCATTCATTCACTCACTCACTCACTCACTCACGCACTCACATACACATTCACCAGTTGTTTTCCCATACTCAGCCTGCTCTCCGCAGCACTCCTGTCCTTTGTAGGTCAGAGCACAAAGGGCTGGGGGAAAGAGACACAGAGCTCAGGAGGCCTGGATTCATTTCACATCCTGTGTCTGCTCTTCTCTTGCTGTGAGCCTCTGAGGCCTGCAGCTTAAAAAGAGAGAGAAAGGTCACCCTGACCAGATCCAATCTCTCTACCTCTCAGCACCACGGGGCCCCTCCCAGAACCATCCAGGACGGCCTCACAGGAAGGTGAGAATGGAGGTCAGGTGGCCTGGGGCATCTTCGTGAGGTGGGGGCAACCCCTCAGAGGATGGGGGGGGGGGGAGGAATGTCTCCAGGTCCTTAAGGCTTATTTCAGGTTCTTCCTCGTAAGACAGAAACTGTTGACACTTTCTTATGGAGAGATGGCAGCCAACACTGTGATTATACTCCATCTCCACTGTTCTCCAAAGAGCCATGATAAAAGGGAAACCTTCAGAGACTCAAGGCCTGCGCCCTGGCAACCTACCTGAGGCGCTCCTGGGGGGTAGGAGGACACACAGGTGGCCATCACAGATGTGTCCTGGGTCTCCTATTCCTAATTCTTTAGTCACCGACATCTCGTCATGCTGCTTGGACTCCTTTGTCTGCGACCCATGACACTCATTTCCCACCCTCCTGAGGGGGACCAAAGTTGGGGACAGAAGCCTTGGCCAGCAGCAGAAATGAGTTGCAGAAGGGAAGGGACCAGGCAGCTGTGGATCCAGGCTGGGTGACACAAAGCAGACTTCTCGCCTGGGAGTCTCCTCCTCTTCCATTTATTCAGGGTCAGTGAAACAACCTTGTTTTCAGGCCTCGATAAAAGTGGGAAGCAGTGGAGCTCAAGGGCCGTCCAGTCCGGGTGATGGTTCAGAGTGCAAACCATTCCTTCCTCATCTCTGTGTGGAGAGATGCTTTTAGGGTGGAGAGATGTGTTTCCCCTCCTCATGAAAGTAATCCCTCTGCCTCCTTCCCAGTCACCTCCTAATTAGTCTAATCTTCTGCCATCCTGTTTGTAAGGAAGACAAACACTGGGAAAACTGGGCAGGGCATGGCCTGCTGAGCTGCCAGCCCAGTACACATCACTAGCTTTCTGCGTGAGCTCGGGGATCCCACTTCCATGGGTACCAGGGATGGCCAGGCTTCCTCTGCCCCATCTCTGAGATTCTGGCTTTTCCTTAGGAGGCACTGCCCTGGAACCACCAAACCTACCAAGAGCAGAGGTCAAGAGAGAACACAGCCAGCCAGGGGGGTAGGGGGCAGAGAGGCCTACAGTAAGGCAAAAAGATGTCCTTGTAGAAATCTGGAGGCAGCGTTCAAAGCTAAGGCTGAGCTGAGTGCCGGTACATATGGCCCTGCTCTACTGTGGTCTGGTGATATCACTGGAGATGCTAGGGTAAGAGCCTGGCCTGCGGCAGACTTAACCAGCCAGGTTCCACCACCACCTGTCTGCAATAGACCATTTAAAGAGATAGGATTACAATGAAAAGCAGAGAAAGGAGATTTATTCAATGTGGCTATGGGAAGAAGTCTGTCTTCAAGGTCCTGGTGAAGTTTAGGTTTACATAAGAGGGGGAGAGGCAAACATAGCTAAGTAGTCCTGGTCAAGAACTTTGGTCAAGGGTGTGGCCTCACCCATCACAGACTGCCTGTTGTCTTGGCTCTAGTTTCTCCTGTAAAGTGACCTGACAGTTGTGTGAAATCTTTTTGTGAAACGAGTTCCCCTCTGGTTGACATCAGCTTCTCCCTCCTCTCGGCATGAGATTCCTGGGGGAAATTCCTGCTTCTAGGGGTCCACTGTCTTAGTAGTCTAATAGTCAAAGGGAGGGTACAAATGTCTCTTTAGAATATCATCTCTCCAACAGTTCCAGTGGTTTGTAGATAGTGGACCAGCCACTTGCATCCGTGGAGGCTGACACATGACTGTCACCATCTCCTTGTGATTCTCAGTTCCTCTTGCAATACACAGGTTACTTTATGCTGCTCTCAGCCATATCCTACCGACAGCCAGCCCCTGAGGCCACCCCAGCCTGGCAAGGTGACCAACTCCTGGACAACATACCCACTCTGTTGTTCAGATGTTGTCTGATCCATTGGTGGCCAGCTTCATGAATTCATGAGGTGTCTCTGTCTGTGTTTCAGCTGGAGGTGCTGCTCAGATAGGAGACAGTTTGCCTAGGATCCACCTAGTCCTAGACTCTATCCCAGCACCAAATAAACCTGGTGCGGTGGCACATGTCTGAAATCCCATTATGTGAGAGGTAGACACGGAAGGAGCTGGAGTTCAAGGCCATCCTTGCCTATGTAGCTCACTAGAAGCCAGCTTGTACTACCCAAGACCCTGCCTCAAACTGAAAAAGAAGAAGAAATTACTACTGGAGCTGGGCATGATGATGATACATGCTTCAGAAGCTGAAGCAGGAGGATTGCTGTGAGCTAGAGTAAGACCCTCTTTCTTTCTTTCTTTCTTTCTTTCTTTCTTTCTTTCTTTCTTTCTTTCTTTCTTTCTTTCTTTCTTCCTTTCTTTCTTCCTTCCTTCCTTCCTTCCTTCCTTCCTCCCTCCCTCCCTCCCTCCCTCCCTCCCTCTCTCTCTCTCTCTCTCTCTCTTTCTTTCTTTCTTTCTTTCCTTAATTTTATTTATTTATTTATTTTGGTTTTTCAAGACAGGGTTTCTCTGTATAGTCCTGGCTGTCCTGGAACTCACTTTGTAAACCAGGCTAGCCTCGAACTCAGAAATCCACCTGCCTCTACCTCCCAAGTGCTGGGATTAAAGGCGTGAGAAACAGAAACAAATAAACAAATAAACACCTCCGTGCTGGACTGTTGGGCAGGCTTTGTTACTGACTAGAGGCAACAGAGACCCTCGGTTTCGACCCATCAAGGCGTAAAGGAACAAGCTTTAGGCCTGGAAGCCAGCAGTTGGAGTTTCCTTCCTGGTGCTGGATAATTCCCATGCCCCAGCCTCACTGTGTGTGGTTCTTCGAGGCAGAGATGCAGAGGCAGGAAGATGAGGAGAAGGACTGAGAGACCGGAGCTAGCCAGGAGGAAGAGCTGCAGGCTCAGGGCAGGAGTGGGGCTGGGTTCAAGCCTCCTTCCCCGAGTGGTTAGGAGCACTGGCTTCCGGGTACATCAACCTCCTTCCTCGCTGTGTGCCCCAAGGCAACTTCTTCAGCCTCTCTGAATATCAGGTTTCTCCATTCAAAAGTCATGAGAGGATCTGAGGACATTAGTGTGTGACTTTGGGCAAACAAGTCTACCTCCTTCCATTCATCACTTGTGGGGAGACCCTGAGCAAGCCACAGCCCAACTGGGAGCAGATCTAAGGTTTCAGAAACATTCCATGGGCTGATTGGAAGACCTCTAGCTTTTCTTGGCTCATAAATGTGGATGAAGAGCTGGGCATGATGGTGCACACTGTAATTCTGGTGCTCAAGAGGCAGAGGAAGGTGGATCTCTGAGTTTGAGGCCAGCCTGTGTCTACAGAGTGAGTTCCAGGGCAGCCAGGACTACATAGTGAGACCTTATTTCCAAAGTAAAACAACAAAAAGAGGGGGTTCAAACCCCCCACAGTATCAGAAAGAGACTGGAGGGAATCTCCCTTAAGATGCTCTGTTCCCTAGTGGTAGCAAAGACCATTTTGGAACCACATCCCTGGGCAACTCAGTCACCAACCAGAGCTCCCTCTGGACTGCTGACTTTCAGGGTATCTGGGTGATGGAAGTCCCTTCCTTGGTCTTTTTCACTCTGAAGCCCCAGCTGTGAGAGAAAGCAGATTCTGACCTGGCCATCACATGACTGACCCCAACTGGGGCCAGACAGGAAAAGTGACAATGGGGTCTAGGGAGGCAGCCTGGGTGCTGGCATGTGTACAGTCACTCAAACTCCCACTGGGGCTGAAGCCCAGATGTGCATAGGCACACCCACAGTCCCAGCCCCTCCCAGAGAGGACCCCTGATGGTCCCAGGAGACTTGACATGACATAAGGCACTCTGTTTAAAGAGACAGTTTCCTGGAGGGTATGGCCCTCCACCAGACACAAGAGCGGGCTGGCCCAGTTCAGATGCAGGCACAGAAGAGGAAGAGGACATACAGGGGCCCCAGAAAGCCATTCCAGTGCTAGCTGGTGCACACTGGCTGACACGTGATCTATCTCTCCTTAGCTAGTGTGGTGAAACGTGTCTACAATCCCAGCACTAAGGAAGCTAAAGCAGGAGGATTGTAGAGAATCTGTGCTCACCCTGGAATATATCTCTACATACTGCGCTCAAAAACCAAACCAAACCAAACCAAACCAACAAAAAAAAAAAAAAAAAAAAAAACCAAGGGGATGGAGAGATTGTGGAGAGATTGGAGGCCCAGTGGTCACAAATACTCACTGTTCTTCCAGGGCACTCAGCTTTGATTCCCAGCATCGAGGTGATAGCTCACAATGCTCTGTAACTTCAATTGCAGGTAATTCTAACATCCTCTTCTGGTTTCCAAGGACACCAGGCACATATGACGCAACAGACATATATGTAGGAAAAACACTCATACATATAAATAATTAAAATGTTCTCCTTATTTTTAGAAGTTTCCTTTTCCAAAATAAGAACAACTGCTTAGCCAGGCAGTGGTGCATGCCTTTCGTTCCAGCACTCAGAAGGCAGAGGGAGGCAGATCTCAAAGCCCAAGGTCAGCCAGGTCTACAGAATGAGTTTCAGGACAGCCAGCGCCACACAGAGAAATCCCATCTTGAAAACCAATACTAACAACAACAACAACAACAAAGATGATGATGGCTTAACATTTTAAAGATAAAAACAATTTAAAAACCAGCAACAGCATTAATACAGGTAGAATTCAAGTTTAAGAAAATCTGCATTCTTGTCTGTTTATTTTGTGTGTTTGTTTAGAACAGGATGTCTCTGTGTAGCCTTGGCTGTCCTGGAACTCTGTAAACCAGGCAAGCCTCAAACTCACAGAGATCCACCTGCCTCTGCCTGCCAAGTGCTGGGACTAAAGGAATGCGCCACCACTGCCTGGCTAGAAAATCTTGAAAGACAGTGGGCTACTCTATCAAGAGGCAGGCAGAGGCCCAGCTAGAGAAGGATGTAGTGTTGTGAGTCTGGTGCAGGACCTTGCTGTGGTGGGACCCTAGGGGAGCTGTTCTCACTGGCCCCAGGATGTGCAACAGTAAAATCCGAGAGAACTGAGCACAGCAGATTAAGGGTCACACCTCCATGGAAGCCACGCAGAGTCTAGGATCAAGTCTCCTAACCCACACAATGGCAGAAGGGGGCTCCAGATCTCTGTCCCTGTGCCCTGTGTACCCCACCTTCAGTGTTTCAGAGGTAGCCATGGGGGGCACACACTGGAAAGACAACAGAGAACTGCAGGAAGCAGACATCCCAGATATGGGACAGTCATTTTGGGAAGGGGATTGGCTCTGGCTAGGGAGGAGCTGACCAGACAAAGGAGAAGCCGAGCACGGCTAAGGCAGAAGCAGCAGCAGCTGCAAAGGACCTGGGGCAGGCAGGAGAAGAAGGTGCTTGAATAACCTCAGTGTGGCCAAAGCACAGCTGCCTACTGAGGTGTTCTTGCTCACGTGTTGGGAAGCTGGGTAGGACGGAGCATAAGGCTCAAGCAACAGAATGGTCTTGGCTTGTAAGAACAAATGGGGAATCCATGAAGGGTTAAGGTAGGGGGTGACTGTAATTCTGATAAGCACCCAGACTGCAGGAGATGACAGGAGGATAATACAGGATGAGAGATAGATATGTGCTCCCTCCATACAAGCCGGAGCATGTGACCACAGCCACCAGCAGCAACCACCGTGGGCCTGCAATGGTGGACAGAGATAGACACATAAGCTTCGGTGAGTGACTTGAAGTGGGATCCCAGGATACACGTCCTAGAGACTTGACCTCCAGCACTGTTTGACAGCACCATCCCCGGTGGTGGGCAATGGGAAGCAGAAAGTGACCATTGAGGCGTTGATTGAAGAAATCGATACACCTGCAGGTGTTGGCAGGAAGTGTGGGAAGCTTTGGTGGGCAGGGGATGTGGACAAGAGAGCCAGCAAACAAGGGAAGCAAGGGCTCACACGTTGTCTCAGAGGGAAGGTCGCTGCTAGCTAAGCCTGATAACTGATTTGGATCCCACACAGCGGCAGAGGAAGAAGAGAAGCAACCGCTCTGACAAGCAGTCCTCTGACTGCCACACTCCCCATGGCACAAGCCCCCTCCCACCCACCCAAGTAAATAAATAAGTTTCTAAAAAATGATGGCATAAACAAAAATTGTGGTTAATTCAATAAATAATGCTTAAATTGGGAAAAATTAAGCAAGCTGTACTAACAGGATTGCAGTGTCTTCTGGCTGTTTTTAGGCAGGAATGTCAAAGCGTATTTGTGTGTTGATGTATTATTTATGTTAAAAGATGTTAGGGCTGCCAAGATGGTCCAGTAGGTAAAGGCTCTTGCCACTAGGCATAACAACCTGAATTTGGTGGCTCAGTGGTTAAGAGCATTGACTGCTCTTCTGAAGGTCCTGAGTTCAAATCCCAGAAGCCACACGGTGGCTCACAACCATCTGTAATGAGATCTGATGCCCTCTTCTGGTGTGTCAGAAGGCAGCTACAGTGTACTTACATAAAACAAATAAATAAATCTTTGGGCCTGAGCGAACAGGGCCTGAGTGAGCAGAGATCCTGAGTTCAATTCCCAGCAACCACATGACAGCTCACAAATGTCTGTACAGCTACAGTGTACTCATATATACATAAATAAATAAATAAATCTTAAAACAAACAAACAAACAAACAAACTTGAATTTGATCCCTGGATTCCACATGGTTGAAGGGAAATAGAAAGTTGCCAACTAAGAATCCTTATCTAGAACTGACTCGCATGGGCCGTTCTCTGACCTCCACATATGGACCGAGGTGTGTGCTTCCAATACAACTCATACATAAATAAATGAAAATTTAGGAAGGATTTAAAACCAGATACTGAGGGGTTATAGTATTGAGAAGAAGACAGGGTGGTGACATAGTGACATACATACTATGTGACAGTTAGTGACATAGTACTTGGGAAAGGGCAAGGTGAGAAAGCAGCTGGTGGCAGCCCCAGTGGCAACAGTGGGTGTGGAAGGAGGTGGGTCTCTTCAAGGCCTGTGCAGCCTATGAGATAGCCAGGCCAGGAAGCTGCTTGTCATGGGGAGGGGAGGACAGCAATGTGACTCCCACTGAGTGATCTTGAGCCCTCTGTCTCTTGTCTGTGAACTACATGTGTGTGAACGTAGAAAGGCCCCCCTCCCCGAGCAATCCCATAGCCATAGACAGCATCCTTCACTCTAGGTGATGTAACCTTGGCCTGCTTGCTGTGGGCTTCCTGTGACTCCAAAGGCTGTATGTATGTGAGGAGCAGTGCTCAGTTTGGAGAGGCTGGGCCTGGATGTGCGTCAGTCAGATCAACAGGGCTGTGTCCAGGGAGCAGGATCTCTAGGCAGGGTCACATGGCCTGGAACTTGTGAGGAAGGGTCCTCCTCCACAAGGACCAAAGTTCCAAGCTTCAGCCACACCATTAGTCGGCACCTTTGCAGTCCAGCTATTACAAGGCTGCCAAGCAAAAGTCATCCAGGCAGAAGCCTTTACCTAGAACTGAACTATAGGGGGCTGGTGAGATGGCTCAGTGGGTAAGAGCACCCGACTGCTCTTCCGAAGGTCAGGAGTTCAAATCCCAGCAACCACATGGTGGCTCACAACCATCCGATCACAAGATCTGACTCCCTCTTCTGGAGTGTCTGAAGACAGCTACAGTGTACTTACATATAATAAATAAATAAATAAATCTTAAAAAAAAAAAAAAAAGAACTGAACTATACTAGGTCCTTTGTGAAGAAACAGGTGCCCGTAACCTCTGAGCTATCTCTCTAGCCACACTAGCCAGCTTTCTTAAAAAACTTCCGGCTGAGGCAGGGACATGGTGGCGAATATCTTTAATCCCAGCACTTGGAAGGCAAAGGCAGGCAGATCTCTGTAAGTTCAAGACCAGTTTTGTCTAGGCCAGGCCAGGCTAGCAAGTGAAACCTGTCTGAAAAAAAACCAAAACAACAACTAGCCTAGGCTCAGCAGATAAATCAATTCCCCTCCAAACAAAGGTGAAGACCTGAATTTATATTTCAACACTCACATAAAAAGCAATGGAAGCTGGAGAGATGACTCAGCTGGTAAAAGCGCCTGCTACTAAGCCTTAAGATGTGAGTTTCATACCCAGGAGACTCATGGTAGAAGGAGAGAGCAGAATCCTTCAAGTTGTCTACAATGAGCCATTCATTTGCCACCATCCCCATACACATATACCAACAATCAAAATAAGAAAATAGCTAGGCATGGTGGCACACACCTTTAATCCCAACACTCAGGTGGATCTAAGTTTGAGGCCAGCTTTCTCTGCAGAGTGAGTTCCAGGACAGCCAGGGCTACATTGAAAAACTCTGCCTCAAAAATAAATAAATAGATAATTATGGGGTTTTTTTTCAAGACAGGGTTTCTTCATGTAGCTTTGGCTTTCCTAGAACATGCTCTGTAGACCAGGCTAGCCTTGAACTCACAGAGATTGACCTACCTCTGCCTCCTGAGTGCTGGGATTAAAGACGTGTGCCACCACCATCTAGCAATAGTGTGGTGTGGTTGTGCAGGTCTGTAATCCTAGAACTGGGGCAAGGTGGCAGGGATGGATAGAGGAGGACTCAGAGACTCAGTAACCATCCAGTCTGGCTGATTTCATGAGCTCAGGGTTTAGTGAAGGACTGACCATTTGTAACGATAATATGAGGAACCAAAATGGAAGACACTAATGTCAACTTCTGGCCTCTGTGCTCACACATACACGTGCACACATGCACACACACAAACCACACTCATACACATACACAGGCACACACACAACAAATACACACATGCATGCACACACACCACAGACACACACATGCACACACATATACTCTACAGACATACACATGCACACACATACACATCACAGACACACACAGACAAACACACACACACTCACAACCTCCAGGAGAAGCTGGATGTGGTGTTTCATTCCTGTAGTCCCTGGCAGGAGGATCACAAAATTTGAGGCCAACCTGGTCTACACAACAAAAGACAGCTTTTAGAAAGACAGAAAGAACCAGGCAGTGGTGGCACATACCTTTAATCCCAGCACTTAGGAGTCAGAGGCAGGTGGATATCTGAGTTCAAGGTCAACCTGGTCTACCAGTGAGTTCCAGGACAGCCAGAGCTACACAGAGAAACCCTGTCTCAAAAGAAAAAAAAAAAAAGATAGGAAGGAAGGAAGGGAGGAAAGAAGACAAAAGAAAGAAAGGAAGGAATGGGAAAAAAAGAAAGAAAAAAAGAGAAGAAAAACAGACCCCGATGTGGTGGTGCACTCTTGTAACCCCAGCCCTGGAGGAAACTGGGGGCAAGAGGATTCAAAAGCATCTTTTTTTAAAATTTTTTTTAGATTTATTTATTATTGTATGTAAGTACTGTAGCTGTCTTCAGACACCAGAAGAGGGTGACAGATCTTATTACAGATGGTTGTGAGCCACCATGTGGTTGCTGGAATTTGAACTCAGGACCTTCAGAAGAGCAGTCAGTGCTCTTAACCACTGAGCCATCTCTCCAGCCCTCAAAAGCATCTTAAGCTACGTCATGAACTTGAGACCAGCTTAGGATACACAAAATCCTGTATGAAACAAAAGAAAGCAGTCTAAAGCAAAAGCTTTCATATGGGCACCAGGAGCAAGGGCAACACAAACTCAAGGGAGGACAAATAAAGAACTCTGGGATTCAAAACAGGATGGAGGGGGCATCTATGACCTCAGCTACTTGGGAGGCTCAGTCAAGAGGACAGCAAGTGTGGGACCTGCCTGGGATACAAAGCCAGTTCAAGGCTAGGCTAGACAACTTAGTGAGATCCCATGGCAAACTGAAAACATAAAACAGGCTAGGGTCATAGCTTGGTGTTAGAGCATTTGCCTGCCATGTGGGAGGCCCTAGGTTCCATCTCCATTTTAGGGATGGCAGAAGAATGACCCCAAAACACGTGGGAAAGGCATGCCTTTTGAAGGGTGGATAGAATCTGAACACACACAGACAGTTTGTTTTTTAAGAGGAAAATTCTTCCCATCTGTAGAGGATCAACTCAGCAACTCAAGAACGTCTTCCTGGGGCTGAGTTCTGCTGGCCGGAAAGGGTCTGGTTTTCCAAGCGCCCAGAGGATCCATGCCAGCAATCTGGCTTCAGGCTGCATTGCCCCTACCCTGAGGGTTGGAAGTGGCCTGGAACACTAAGGAATGTTCATCCACATCCATGTCACTTGTCATGATAGCCTCTGCCCTCTAAGTCATCACAAATGAAGGAAATTTTCTTCTTCATCTTCTCCTTCTTCTTCTCCTTCTTCCTCTCCCTCTTTTTCTCCTTCCTCTTCCCCTTTTTCTTCCCCTTCCCCTTCCTTTTTCCTTCTTCCTTCTTCCTTCTCCTCCTACTGCTTCCTGCTTCTGCTGCTTCTTCTTCCCCTTCCGTCCTTCCTTCCTTCCTTCCTTCCTTCCTTCCTCCTCCTCCTCCTCCTCCTCCTCCTTCTTTTTCTTCTTCTTCTTCTTTTTTGAGACAGGGTTTCTCTGTGTAGCCCTGGCTGTCCTGGAGCTCACTCTGTAGACCAGGCTGGCCTCGAACTCAGAAATCCGCCTGCCTCTGCCTCCCAAGTGCTGGGATTAAAGGCGTGCACCCCCACGCCCGGCTTCGGGGAGTTTTTACAGGCAATTGTAAACAACCGAATGTAGGTGCCAAGAACCAAACTCTGCTCCTCTGCATGAGGTACAAGTGCTCCTAACAACTGAAGCCATCTTTCCAGTCCTCCATTTTGAAAATCAGGTTATTTGTGGGTTTTGTGAGTTGTTTGAATTCCTTATATATTTTGGATATTAATCCCATGTTAAATATGAGGCTTACATGGCCTTACTTAGATGCAGTGGTGGTTTGAGAATGGTCCCCATAGGTTCATACATCTGCATGGTTAGCCCCTAGTTTGGAAAGGATTAGGAGGTGTGGCCTTGTTGGAGGAGATGTGTCAAAAGTCCAAACCAAGCTGGGCGGTGGTGACGCATGTCTTTAATCCCAGCACTTGGGAGGCAGAGGCAGGTGGATTTCTGATTTCGAGGCCAGCCTGGTCTACAAAATGAGTTCCAGGACAGCCAGGGCTATACAGAGAAACCCTGTCTCGAAAAAAAACAAAAAACAAAAAACAAAAACAAAAACAAATAAACAAAACAAAACGAAACAAAACAAAACTCCAAACCAGGCCAGGCCAGTCTCTCTCTCTCTCTTTCTCTCTCTCTCTTTCTCTCTCTCTCTCTCTCTCTCTCTCTCTCTCTCTCTCTCTCTCTCTCTCTCTCTCTCTCTCTGCCTGATGCCCTCAGATCAGGATGATGTAAAGTTCTCAGCTACTGCTCCAATGCCACCATGCCTGTCTGCTTCCTGTCGTGATGACAATGAATGAGCCCTCTAACTGTAAGCAAGCCCCCAATTAAATGCTTTCTTTTATGAGTTGCCTTGGGGAGCGCCTCGCTGAGGCACCATGGTCCACCTCAGTGCTGTGATTAAAAGCGTGCGTCACCATGCCCAGCCTCTCTCAGTTTTTTACCACACATCGTAGAAATCGTTTTACAGATGAGGCACCTAAGGCAACCTTTCTGCAAAGCCTACCACGGAGGCCACCTAATCATATGCCTTGCTTTGGGTGGCTGCACCAACCGGCCCTCAACCTGGACCGTATCCGGCATTGGATTGGCTGTGGGGCTCACCTCTCTAAGCCTATGGAGAATCTTCTAGGTCTGTCTGGCTTTTTCCCCCTGCATCCGATGATGATCACCAATGCTGAGAGACTACGGGCGAAGAGAGCACAAGAGATCCTCTTAGCGTCTCAGAAAGCAGAGTCAGAGGCCAAAGAGACAGAAGCATGCTGACTTCAGTGAACACTGCCATGGCACAAAGTCAAGGGCCTGTGAAACTTGTGCCTAAAGCTTTGTGTTGGGTTTGAGGATCAATAAATGGAGTTTTAAAAAAAAAAAAGTCTTATCGCAGCAATAAGACAGTGATTAAGACAGATGTAGACTTTGACATCTCAAGTTCACGGAAGCCCTGAGTGGATCCCCAGTAGCCAAGGATGTAAAAGATGGAGTAGCGTCTTCTGTAGTATCATGCTAGGTCTGTATCCAAGGCACTGGGAAGGACACTGTCTTATGAAGCAGCTCTTGCTATGGAGAAGATGTCATGAAATGGGGCTCTGAGTGGGTGAGCAGAGAAGGACACAACCAGGCAGCATCTCATTCTACTCCTCTCTCCCCGCTCTTCTTCCGATGATTGGGTGCCAGACTTTGTCTGGGTGTAGTGGCCACACCTCTAATCTCAGCTCTGGAGAGGCTGAAACATGAGCTCAAGGCCAGCCTGGTAAGATAGTAAGTTCCCAGGGCAGTCTGAGTTACAGACAGACAGACAGACAGACAGACAGACAGACAGACAGACAGGTTGGAGGTTCTACACCAGCTAGCTCTGCAGTCTTGGTCTGGGGTTCAGAGCTCTCATCTGTAAAATGAGCTGTAAAAACAGCGAGAGGTACCCCCTCACAGGTGTAGGCTCAGCTGCAACTAAACAGCAGGAGCTTCCGCCCAGTGTGGAATGCTTAGTGACGGAATGATCAAGGGATTGTCCCCTGCTTATGTTACCCCCTCTGTCCCCAGTCAGCCCATATGTACCTGAAGGACTGTGGGGAAAGCCCTTCACATATGGTCTTCAGTTCCCCAATTTGTAACACAAGCATATGCAATCCTGTCAGAAATTTCTAAACTAGGGTCCCTCATAGTTGGAAGATTTCACATGGATACTTACCCAATGTTGGTGATGTTGTTTGAAACAGGGTCTCTCTCTCTGTAGCCCAGGCTGGCCTTAGCCTTCTGAAAATCCCCTGCCTCTGCCTCTTAAGCAGTAGGATAACAGGTATGAGGCTCTTTGCCAGGGTTGGCATTTGTCAGGTTAAGTTACGAACCCTTTTTAGCCGGGCGTGGTGGTGCACGCCTTTAATCCCAGCACTCGGGAGGCAGAGGCAGGCGGATTTCTGAGTTCGAGGCCAGCCTGGTCTACAAAGTGAGTTCCAGGACAGCCAGGGCTATACAGAGAAACCCTGTCTCGAAAAACAAAAAACAAAACAACAACAACAAAAAAAGTTATGAACCCTTTTTAAAATATTTTACAGTGTGTGTGTGTGTGTGTGTGTGTGTGTGTGTGTGTGTGTGTGTGTGTATGTGTGTGTTAGCATAGGTGTGGAGGTCAGAGAATCAATTTCAGGAGCAGGTTCTGTGGGTCCTGGCCACAGGCCTGGCAGCAGGCACCTTTGCCCTCGGATCCTGCTCACCAGCCCCTGGGAACACATTCTAATGTGTGAGAAAAAAATGAAACTCTGATAGCAGACAGGGTCTCAACAGACATGTCAGAATAAAGCAAAATGTTAAAAGAGTTGTAGTTTGAAATAAAAGGCAGCAGCTGGGATATACCTTCATGATAGGGCACTTGTCTGGCATTCAAGAGTTCCTGGGTTCCATCCCCAGTGTAGCAAGACAATTACGGAGTAAATGGCAGATCAGGTGGCAGACATGGGAGAATTGGTAAAGTGGCCCTTGTGCAGCTGACTGGAGGAAGTGTGCCCTGGATGGTCTGGCTTTGATTATCTGGCTCAGCAGAAACTCTGTCGAGTGAGCAGTTCTCTAAAGGAACCCCTTGTCCCCTTCCTTCCATATTCCTAAGTGACCAGGACCCTGGCAGCCTCAGTACCAAGAGTTTGGGCTAATGCCCTTCCAGTACACACTGCAAAAGTAATGTAAATAACTCAGGGCAGGACTTCAAACACGCCACCTCAGATGTATGGTGGGAGATTACGGGTTTCCACGTCGCAGCCCTTCCATCATCTCCCGGCTTACGGGCTTGCTGCAGAGCCCAGATCAATACGGAGGTTTTATGGGCCGCTGGCCCACATGACCGGGCCCCAAATCCTTTGCTTTATGGGTGTTTACACATTCCTGGTGAGAAATGGTTTACATTCTGGGTCCTGAGCCATGCTCCTAAATCAGCTGTAGGGTTCCTGCAGTCCGACTGAAGGAGATCTGTGTGTCAGGAGGTAGGCAGCACAGAGGGGCTGGGCAGAGCCCTCAGCCCGCCCGGGGTTGTCTAGAGATGGCACTGTAAGCCACTGTGGAGATTACAGGGTTGCTGCACAGGGCCTGGGGTGAGAGGTGTGAGCAGGTGTGTGCCCTACTTCTATTTCACGTGGACACTTGCCACATGTCTCAGTGGCCTCTCTCCAGTGGGCACTGGGGGTGTGGAATCTAATCCCCCTGTTCACACAACCCAGTGAGCACCTGGATAAGGACCCAGGTAAGGACTCAGATGAGGATACAGGTAAGAACCTTGGAGAAGACCAGGATGAGGATCCAGACAAGGATCCAGGTGGCAGTGCAGATCTTGTCTAGGTTTTGCCCTTGACTGGGCTAAGTCACTGTCTGAGAATCTCATGTCCAAGAGATGACCTCATGAAGCTGAGACACAAGGTTCCTTGGGAATCACAGGAGACCCAGGCTACTCTGGGGACCCTGCCTGTTCCTGTCCTTACACCATACCTCTGCCCCTCGCTCATCATCCTTCTCTCTCCCCCTTCCCTCTTGTCCCTCCAGTCTGAGGCATCCTGTCTGTCATTTCCTCTTCCTTGCTTCCTCAGCCCCAGCCCTGCCTTTGCACACACACACACACACACACACACACACACACACACACAGCTTCTAAGTAACTGAGAAGATGCTCGGGTGGCCCTGAGCCTCTGACACATGCTGATTTCAACTCGGCTTC